>NC_041385.1:680703113-680710345 GCF_002162155.2 Triticum dicoccoides | reverse complement strand
CGACCCGGGCCTCGGCGGGCCGCGGCGGGCACGGGGAGGAGAGAGGAGGCTGACTGACACTTGGCGCGCCGGGGTTGGCTGGGAGCGGTGGCGGAGGCTAACGTGGCGGCGTCCTATTGGCCGGGGCGACGTGGCTGAGGGCGGCGGAGATGTCCAGTTGCGGCCGGACGTGTCCGGTGGCGGCGGGGAGGATTAGGCTAGGGTTTGATCTGCGAATTTGGAAGGGGAGGGCCTTTATATAGGTAGAGGGAGCTAGGAGTGTCCAAATGAGGAGCGGTTTTCGGCCACGCGATCGTGATCGAACGACCGAGAGCATGGATGGGAGTTAGATGGGTTTTGGGCCAGTTTGGAAGGGTGTTGGGCTGCAAAGAGAGAAGGGGGCTTTACGGTTACCCGGTTAACCGTTGGAGTACCAAACGAACTCCAAATGGCACAAAACTTGACAGGCAGTCTACCGGTGGTATACCAAGGCCACTTTACAAGACTCGGTACATTCCGAGAAAGGTTAAAACCCACTCACAACACGAGAGAAAAGGGGAACGCCGGAGGGCATAGGAGCGCCGGATTGCAAAACGGACAACGGGGAAAATGCTTGGATGCATGAGACGAACACGTTTGCAAAATGAAATGCACATGATGACATGAAAATATGCAACACGCAAGTAAAAGACATGGCAACGACGGCGAGTAACTGAAGGACACCTGGCGCATCGGATCCGGGGCGTTATAACACTCCTCCACTACCAAGAGATCTCGTCCCGAGATCTTAGGACCGAGACGGGAGAGAAAAGGGATGAGGTGAAACAAGAACTCGAGAAGAAGCAAAGAATCGAGAGCACTCAGAAGAAGAGGGGAACGAAGAGAATGTTGAGAATCGAAAGCTCCCGGAATCAGATAGACTATGAAACCACTCCGGTTAGAACGAGATAAGAAACGAATAAGACTGAAGGGATTTAGGCAGCACTCCAGCTGAAACATGGAGGAATAGAACACGAGCTTCACAAGATGGAATGACACTTGAAGAGAAGAACAACACAAAACCCCCGGAAAGAATAGAAAGAATGGAATGAAATGAACTTAGAAGGAAGGATTGAATGGAGTTGTTGAGAAAATCAACAACGAAAAGAATAAGCTTGTTGTGGTCTTATAGGTAACATTTCACGATCATGAGGTGATAACCGGCCACAAACGGAAATGATTGAATAGCTTAGAAGAACGAAGAAATGCAAAACTCCACTTCAGAAGAATATGGAGATTTAATTGCACTTCGAAAAGCAAGAAGGAAAGATACTTGAGCTCCTTCGATAAGAATCTTGATGAACACTTGAGGAATGAATTAAAACATAAAGAACCACCATGAAGAACTCAGGTAACAAAAGGATGATGAGATAGAATGAAGGATGAAATAATAAGATTAAAGCCTTGCGATGACTTAGATGGAGGTTCCGATGAAATGATCGAGGAAATTTTGAACTCCGGGAAAGAAAAGATGAAAAACACTTGGAACTAGAATTTATTCCTCAAGAACAAACTCTGAAGGAAGGGATTACTCACTTGGATGAAATAAGAATAAGATTTATTGTATGCTTATCCTTCATCAAATTAAATTGATGACAAGCAATGGATTTTTGCATACTACTTATTCTTCTTGAAAAGGATTGAGAAGTGACATGTCGCAAACTTGAGAAGGTCTTCATGAACCACCGGTAGGATTGGAAAGAACGAATGGATTGAATGATAACAAAGGAAAAAGAATATGATTGAACCACCGTAAGAATTCAGAAATGACTGACGAAAGAGAATGAAACACCGGGAAGAATTAGAAGAACAAATATGCTCGAGGGGATTTAGATGCACAAGAATGAAGAGATAACGAGCTGATTAAAGAACACTTGAACGAAGCACCGAGATAATTGGATAACGGTAACTGAAATGTGAGGACGAAGAATTCTTCTGGAATGATGGCCTCCGAAAAACAACTCCTGACATACTCCAGATGGGTAAGAAAAGAATATCTGACCAACTAAAATAAATCGAGAGGATGATACGAAGCTAGAATCACGAATATTCGAGAAAACGGACAAGATTTAAAAGGAACTCTTCTTCGGTCTTCAACTGATGACGCGAAACACCACCAAAAATTGCTGAGATACTCGAGAAGAACGAAAAGCATAGAGGTTGAGCCAACAATGAAAAATGATTTGAAATCGATCTCGAAGAGGGCATGTGACTGATGGAATCCATTCTTATGTCACACTTCTAAAATAATTGAGAATAACTCCGGGGAATTAGAAGAGTCAGGTAAGATCCTGGGAAAAGACCTGTGGGTTAGGACCCACTGAAGAGATAACACCGTTGGAAAGGATTGTTGAGCAGATAGATGATGCACCGAAACAATTGAAATATTTGAATGAGGTGACAACCTCGAATTAATTCAAACACAGACGAATCTCCTGAGATGTCTTGAACACTCCGGAAGGATAAACTAGCGAGAGGCGAACGAGCAGGGAAAACACTTGAGCTGAGGGAAAGAATATAATCACTACCAAAAATTAGAATTGAATCCACCGGAAAAAAGATGAAGAATGTCCACCAAGACGAGAATTCACCGGTTGAAATAATTGAGGGAAGACTGAAGAGGCTCCACATGAATGAAATAGATGATCAAGAGAGGGTCAGACTCCGGGAAGAAAAGGGTGGGAGGGCGGGAAAAACAAAGGCAACTTGGAAGGGGAAATCGACGAATATCTTGAAGAGAAACACCGGTTGAAATCATTGAGGAAAGAAAGCAAAGACTTCGCACGAGTAGGATGGATACTCGATTACGAACTCTGTTTCTGAGAAGAAGAATAGGGAGGGCGGGTGGGAAAAGAAAACAACTGAGGATTGAACTCGAAGATGAAGACGGTCGAGTCAACTTGACGAGAACTGCACCGGATAAAAAGAGCTGAGGAACAACTAACGGAAAACCAACTGCGTGATCCTAAAGAAATTTTTTGAAGGGGAAGAGGAGTAATTCAAAACACCCACGTCAAGGTTCCTGACCAGAGCGACGAAGGGGGCTGAGGAGTAAAAAGAATTCCTACTCTCCGATATAACTAGACTCTGAAAGCAGTTTTCTTCTAGACTCAACAACGGCCAAACTACACGATCAATCAAGGGGGCTCCTAGGGTCGATCGAGGCTCTGATACCAACTTGTCACGCCCAATATGCGACTCTATCCAAAAGGAACTCGAAGGTCCCACCAAGGATAGACCCGCATATTGAAACGCTTTTGCAAGGTGGATATCATTACATCAACATTACATAATAGACGGGATACATACAAGAGGCATACGATGCCACACGAATACAACATCACAATACATAAGAGCATCATCCAACTACGGATGAAACACAAACAGAAACTCAAACGACATCCAGCCTGCTAGCCCAGGCTGTCGACCTGGAACCTACCCCCTGATCGAAGAAGAAGCAGAAGAAGAACTCCAATACAAGCAAACATCTCTCTCGCGTCATGATCATCGCATGAACCTGTACCTACAACTTTTGTTGTAGTAATCTGTGAGCCACGAGGACTCGGCAATCCCATTACCATGGGTATCAAGACTAGCAAAGCTTAAAGGGAAGGAAGGGGTAAAGTGGTGAGGCTACAGTAGTGACTAAGCACATATGGTGGCTAACATATGCAAATAAGAGCGAGAAGAGAGAAAATGGAACGGTCGTGAAGCTAGCAATGATCAAGAAGTGATCCTGAACTCCTACTTACGTCAAACATAACCCAGAAACCATGTTCACTTTCTGGACTCCGCCGAAAAGAGACCATCAAGGCTACACACACAGTTGATGCGTTTTAATTCGGATCTGGTGTCAAGTTATCTACAACCGGACATTAACAAATTCCCATCTGCCTATAACCGTAGGCACGGCTTTCGAAAGATTATACCCTACAGGGGTGTCCCAACTTAGCCCATGACAAGCTCTCGCGATCAACGAAGGAATAGACCTTCTCCCAGGAAGACCCGATCAGACTCGGAATCCCGGTTTACAAGACATTTCGATAATGGTAAAACAAGACCAGCAAAGCCGCCCGATGCGCCGACAATCCTGATAGGAGCTGCACATATCTCGTTGTCAGGGCAACACAGGATGAGACATCCTACGAGTAAAACCAGCCCTCGAGTTGCCCCGAGGTGGCCCCGCAGTCTACTCGGTTCGGACCAACACTTAGGCAAGCACTGGCCCGGGGGGGCTAAAATAAAGATGACCCTCGGGTTGGCCGACCCAAGGGAAGGGATAGGTGGTGGTGACGCAAATGGTAAAACCAATGTTGGGCCTTGCTGGAGGAGTTTTATTCAAAGCGAACTGTCGAGGGGGTCCCATAAATCACCCGACCGCGTAAGGAACGCAAAATCCAGGAACATAACACCGGTATGACGGAAACTAGGGCGGCAAGAGTGGAACAAAACACTAGGCAAAAGGCCGAGTCCTCCACCCTTTACCAAGTATATAGATGCATTAATAATATAAGAGATATTGTGATATACCAACCAAAATCCTGCCCACCATGGAGCAATCTTCAACTTCACCTGCAACTAGCAAGGCTATAAGAGGGGCTGAGCAAAGCGGTAACATAGCCAAACAGTGGTTTGCATAGGAAAGGTGTCAAAGGTTAGAGGTTCATGGCAATTTGGGATGGCTTGATAAACAGGTGATAGGTAGCGCAGCATAGCGATAGAACGAAACAACTAGCATAGCAATGATACTAGTGAGATCCAGGGTAGCGGTCATCTTGCCTGAAATCCCGCAAGGAAGAAGAACGAGTCCATGAAGAAGATGAACGGATGAAGCCGAACCAAGCGTAGACGAACGAATCCTCACGATCGCAACGAAACAGGAACTATCGAAAAGAAGCACACAACAAGGTAAACACACCACACATGAACAAGGCATGATGCACGAACAAGCATGATGTAAGACAAGACTACATGAAGCTACTCATGGCAAGAGATGATGCAAACAAGAACAACACATCAAGGCAAGTTTAAATGAGGCCGGGAACAACATATAACAATTCCGGTAAGTCCTCATATGCATATTTCGAAATTGGTCCAGATCTGAATAAACCTCATGTTCAAGTTGTTAAACAGCAAGTTAAGATGCACAAAGATGATCTACACGAGATTCTGGTCAAGTTACATATAAAGTTCATTAGATTTGGAGCTACGGCCTAGAAGATATGAGCAAAACAAGTTAAACATGGCATTGATGCAAAATGCACCCAAACATCAAGAAAACACCTCAAAACATGAATGCAACATGATAATATGAAACTACATGCAAAATCAAGCAAGTTTCATATAGAGCACACTCAAAACGGAGCAACGGTTCAAACACATACACATGAAACAAGTTTAAAGGACAAGCTGTCCAAAACAGCAACTAAGCATCTTGCAAGCATCAAAACAACATGCTACAGCACCCCAACATAATAACAAAAGGCATGGGTATGATGTACAGGTAAAGCATAACAAAACATGAACACTGAGCTATCTCCAGAAATCACTAGAACATGCTCAAACACACATGGTAAGATTGCAATTGATAACAATTCAGACTTTGCAGAAAATAACATCAGGTTGCAATGTTTAGAGCTATCAAACAACATGTTACAGGAACTTATCATGGCAAACAAAGGCATGTCATGAATCTACTAAATGCATAGATCAAAAGTCCCTTACTGATCATAAGCCAAAAAGGATCAGAAAATATGATGGCACCCACATAAACATAGCAAGTTATATTACAGATTCAAATATGGCAGAAACAGAATTATGAAGGCATGTAAATGAGCTTGTGCAACTCACCACAGAGCAATAGATGGCATGGAAAGGCAACCAACAGTAAGAAGGCATGTTTGTGAAGCTAAGCATGGCAAGAGCAAGGTCATAGGGTGCATGGAACACTAGCAAAACACATGGCAACAACTGAACTTAATGTTAACAGGCTAACAGCAACATTATGAAGCAACTTTAGAGCAAGATTACAACAAGCTACAGCAACCTATAAATGCAACCAGGGGCATGGATGGATAGAGGATGAAATGTAGATCAAAACATGTTTATAGAACATCTCCAGATTATGCATAGAATGATTAGTAGCAACATGTTTATATAGCATCACGAAATAACAGATTCAGCCTAGCAAAACAGCAACATCATGTACCCTACTTAACAAGCTCGATTCACTCACCACAAGTCATTGCATGACAAGATAAGCATAGCATCAGCAAGAAGACATGTTTATGTAACCAACCAAGGCAAGAACAAGTCCATAGCATGCAAGGATCAACTATAGCAACCTTGGCTAAATTGAATAACATGTAAACAATCTGCCAGGAAACATTTTGAAGCAAAAGTAGAGCACGAGAATGACATGCTAGACTACTCCATAATTGCAACAAAGGGCAGGGATGGATAGAGAATAACCCTATGATCAAAACACCCTTACTGAACTATCTCAAAATATGCATGGATCTCTCTGTAGCATCAAGTTTACATGGCATCAAAATAACAGCAGAACAGGGACTAAAATCAGCAACATCACGATGCCTAGTTTGCATGCTTGTGCTAGTCACCACATTGATCACAAAATACATGGTAAGCATCTCTGTAAAGAAGACATGGCATAGATCAAAACAAATGAAGACATCAACCTCATAGGATGCACACATCAATCATGGCAAAAATGACAAAAGAGCTCGTTCTGATAACACACAGCAGAAAACATTATGAAGCACTCTTATAACAATGATTCAGGCATCAAGATGACCTCAAATGAATATGATGCAATGGAATGAAATGATGTACTCGTTGAGGTGAACAATTTGACATATTACATACACAAAACGGAGCTACGGATGCAGAGATACGGTATGATGAACATGGCATGAAAATTACACAAACTGGGGACTTGGACGAAATTTGGAGGGGAGAAAGTCAACCTTCGTGCACGGATTTCAAAGCAGAGACCGGAGACTCGCCGGAGAAGGATGGAGATGGCCAGAGAAGCACCAGAGAGGTCGGGGACGAGGTGCTCCCGGCCGGATCGGGCCGGATCGGGCCGGATCCCGGCAAGGCGGCGGCGCACGCGGCCGCGGGGGCCGGCGGCGACCGGACGGAGGCGGGGCGAGGCTGCGCTGGAGGTGCTCCGGCGAGCTTCTGTCGGGCGG
>NC_041385.1:680695286-680702525 GCF_002162155.2 Triticum dicoccoides | reverse complement strand
GGGCCCGACCCGGGCCTCGGCGGGCCGCGGCGGGCACGGGGAGGAGAGAGGAGGCTGGCTGACAGTTGGCGCGCCGGGGTTGGCTGGGAGCGGTGGCGGAGGCTAACGTGGCGGCGTCCTATTGGCCGGGGCGACGTGGCTGAGGGCAGCGGAGATGTCCGGTTGCGGCCGGACGTGTCCGGGGGCGGCGGGGAGGATTAGGCTAGGGTTTGATCTGCGAATTTGGAAGGGGAGGGCCTTTATATAGGTAGAGGGAGCTAGGAGTGTCCAAATGAGGAGCGGTTTTCGGCCACGCGATCGTGATCGAACGACCGAGAGCATGGAGGGGAGTTAGATGGGTTTTGGGCCAGTTTGGAAGGGTGTTGGGCTGCAAAGAGAGAAGGGGGCTTTACGGTTACCCGGTTAACCGTTGGAGTACCAAACGAACTGCAAATGGCACGAAACTTGACAGGCGGTCTACCGGTGGAATACCAAGGCCACTTTACAAGACTCGGTACATTCCGAGAAAGGTTAACACCCACTCACAACACGAGAGAAAAGGGGAACGCCGGAGGGCATAGGAGCGCCGGATTGCAAAACGGACAACGGGGAAAATGCTCGGATGCATGAGACGAACACGTTTGCAAAATGAAATGCACATGATGACATGAAAATATGCAACACGCAAGTAAAAGACATGGCAACGACGGTGAGTAACTGAAGGACACCTGGCGCATCGGATCCGGGGCGTTACAACACTCCTCCACTACCAAGAGATCGCGTCCCGAGATCTTAGGACCGAGACGGGAGAGAAAAGGGATGAGGTGAAACAAGAACTCGAGAAGAAGGAAAGAATCGAGAGCACTCAGAAGAAGAGGGGAACGACGAGAATGTTGAGAATCGAAAGCTCCCGGAATCAGATAGACTATGAAACCACTCCGGTTAGAACGAGATAAGAAACGAATAAGACTGAAGGGATTTAGGCAGCACTCCGGCTGAAACATGGAGGAATAGAACACGAGCTTCACAAGATGGAATGACACTTGAAGAGAAGAACAACACAAAACCTCCGGAAAGAATAGAAAGAATGGAATGAAATGAACTTAGAAGGAAGGATTGAATGGAGTTGTTGAGAAAATCAACAACGAAAAGAAGTAGCTTGTTGTGGTCTTATAGGTAACATTTCACGATCATGAGGTGATAACCGGACACAAATGGAAATGATTGAATAGCTTAGAAGAACGAAGAAATGCAAAACTCCACTTCAGAAGAATATGGAGATTTAATTGCACTTCGAAAAGCAAGAAGGAAAGATACTTGAGCTCCTTCGATAAGAATCTTGATTAACACTTGAGGAATGAATTAAAACATAAAGAACCACCATGAAGAACTCTGGTAACAAAAGGATGATGATATAGAATGAAGGATGAAATAATAAGATTAAAGCCTTGCGATGACTTAGATGGAGGTTCCGACGAAATGATCGAGGAAATTTTGAACTCCGGGAAAGAAAAGATGAAAAACACTTGGAACTAGAATTTATTCCTCACGAACAAACTCTGAAGGAAGGGATTACTCACTTGGATGAAATAAGAATAAGATTTATTGTATGCTTATCCTTCATCAAATTAAATTGATGACAAGCAATGGATTTTTGCATACTACTTATTCTTCTTGAAAAGGATTGAGAAGTGACATGTCGCAAACTTGAGAAGGTCTTCATGAACCACCGGTAGGATTGGAAAGAACGAATGGATTGAATGATAACAAAGGAAAAAGAATATGATTGAACCACCGTAAGAATTCGGAAATGACTGACGAAAGAGAATGAAACACCGGGAAGAATTAGAAGAACAAATATGCTCGAGGGGATTTAGATGCACAAGAATGAAGAGATAACAAGCTGATTAAAGAACACTTGAACGAAGCACCGAGATTATTGGATAACGGTAACTGAAATGTGAGGACGAAGAAGTCTTCTAGAATGATGGCCTCCGAAAAACAACTCCTGACATACTCCAGATGGGTAAGAAAAGAATATCTGACCAACTAAAATAAATCGAGAGGATGATACGAAGCTAGAATCACGAATATTCGAGAAAACAGACAAGATTTAGAAGGAACTCTTCTTCGGTCTTCAACTGATGACGCGAAACACCACCAAAAATTGCTGAGATACTCCAGAAGAACGAAAAGCATAGAGGTTGAGCCAACAATGAAAAATGATTTGAAATCGATCTCGAAGAGGGCATGTGACTGATGGAATCCATTCTTACGTCACACTTTGAAAAGAATTGAGAATAACTCTGGGGAATTAGAAGAGTCAGGTAAGATCCTGGGAAAAGACCTGTGGGTTAGGGCCCACTAAAGAGATAACACCGTTGGAAAGGATTGTTGAGCAGATAGATGATGCACCGGAACAATTGAAATATTTGAATGAGGTGACAACCTCGAATTAATTCAAACATAGACGAATCTCCTGAGATGTCTTGAACACTCCAGAAGGATAAACTGGCGAGAGGCGAACGAGCAGGGAAAACACTTGAGCTGAGGGAAAGAATATAATCACTACCAAAAATTAGAATTGAATCCACCGGAAAAAAGATGAAGAATGTCCACCAAGACGAGAATTCACCGGTTGAAATAATTGAGGGAAGACTGAAGAGGCTCCACACGAATGAAATAGATGATCGAGAGAGGGTCAGACTCCGGGAAGAAAAGGGTGGGAGGGCGGGAAAAACAAAGGAAACTTGGAAGGGGAAATCTACGAATATCTTGAAGAGAAACACCGGTTGAAATCATTGAGGAAAGAAAGCAAAGACTTTGCACGAGTAGGATGGATACTCGATTACGAACTCTGTTTCTGAGAAGAAGAACAGGGAGGGCGGGTGGGAAAAGAAAAAAACTGAGGATTGAACTCGAAGATGAAGAGGGTCGAGTCAACTTGACGAGAACTGCACCGGATAAAAAGAGCTGAGGAACAACTAACGGAAAACCAACTGCATGATCCTAAAGAAATTTTTTGAAGGGGAAGAGGAGTAATTCAAAACACCCACGTCAAGGTTCCTGACCAGAGCGACGAAGGGGGCTGAGGAGTAAAAAGAATTCCTACTCTCCGATATAACTAGACTCTGAAAATAGTTTTCTTCTAGACTCAACAACGGCCAAACTACACGATCAATCAAGGGGGCTCCTAGGGTCGGTCGAGGCTCTGATACCAACTTGTCACGCCCAATATGCGACTCTATCCAAAAGGAACTCGAAGGTCCCACCAAGGATAGACCCGCATATTGAAACGCTTTTGCAAGGTGGATATCATTACATCAACATTACATAATAGACGGGATACATACAAGAGGCATACGATGCCACACGAATACAACATCACAATACATAAGAGCATCATCCGACTACGGATGGAACACAAACAGAAACTCAAACGACATCCAGCCTGTTAGCCCAGGCTGTCGACCTGGAACCTATCCCCTGATCGAAGAAGAAGCAGAAGAAGAACTCCAATACAAGCAAACATCGCTCTCGCGTCATGATCATCGCATGAACCTGTACCTGCAACTGTTGTTGTAGTAATCTGTGAGCCACGAGGACTCAGCAATCCCATTACCATGGGTATCAAGACTAGCAAAGCTTAAAGGGAAGGAAGGGGTAAAGTGGTGAGGCTGCAGCAGTGACTAAGCACATATGGTGGCTAACATACGCAAATAAGAGCGAGAAGAGAGCAAATGGAACGGTCGTGAAGCTAGCAATGATCAAGAAGTGATCATGAACTCCTACTTACGTCAAACATAACCCAGAAACCGTGTTCACTTTCTGGACTCCGCCGAAAAGAGACCATCAAGGCTACACACACAGTTGATGCGTTTTAATTCGGATCTGGTGTCAAGTTATCTACAACCGGACATTAACAAATTCCCATCTGCCTATAACCGTAGGCACGGCTTTTGAAAGATTATACCCTGCAGGGGTGTCCCAACTTAGCCCGTGACAAGCTCCCGCGATCAATGAAGGAATAGACCTTCTCCCAGGAAGACCCAATCAGACTCGGAATCCCGGTTTACAAGACATTTCGACAATGGTAAAACAAGACAAACAAAGCCGCCCGATGCGCCGACAATCCTGATAGGAGCTGCACATATCTCGTTGTCAGGGCAACACCGGATGAGACATCCTACGAGTAAAACCAGCCCTCGAGTTGCCCCGAGGTGGCCCCGCAGTCTACTCGGTTCGGACCAACACTTAGGCAAGCACTGGCCCGGGGGGGCTAAAATAAAGATGACCCTCGGGTTGGCCGACCCAAGGGAAGGGATAGGTGGTGGTGAGGCAAATGGTAAAACCAATGTTGGGCCTTGCTGGAGGAGTTTTATTCAAAGCGAACTGTCGAGGGGGTCCCATAAATCACCCGACCGTGTAAGGAACGCAAAATCCAGGAACATAACACCGGTATGACGGAAACTAGGGCGGCAAGAGTGGAACAAAACACTAGGCAAAAGGCCGAGTCTTCCACCCTTTACCAAGTATATAGATGCATTAATAATATAAGAGATATTGTGATATCCCAACCAAAATCCTGTCCACCATGGAGCAATCTTCAACTTCACCTGCAACTAGCAAGGCTATAAGAGGGGCTGAGCAAAGCGGTAACATAGCCAAACAGTGGTTTGCATAGGAAAGGTGTCAAAGGTTAGAGGTTCATGGCAATTTGGGATGGCTTGATAAACAGGTGATAGGTAGCGCAGCATAGCGATAGAACGAAACAACTAGCATAGCAATGATACTAGTGAGATCCAGGGTAGCGGTCATCTTGCCTGAAATCCCGCAAGGAAGAAGAACGAGTCCATGAAGAAGATGAACGGATGAAGCCGAACCAAGCGTAGACGAACGAATCCTCACGATCGCAATGAAACAGGAACTATCGAAAAGAAGCACACAACAAGGTAAACACACCACACATGAACAAGGCATGATGCACGAACAAGCATGATGTAAGACAAGACTACATGAAGCTACTCATGGCAAGAGATGATGCAAACAAGAACAACACATCAAGGCAAGTTTAAATGAGGCCGGGAACAACATATAACAATTCCGGTAAGTCCTCATATGCATATTTCGAAATTGGTCCAGATCTGAATAAACCTCATGTTCAAGTTGTTAAACAGCAAGTTAAGATGCACAAAGATGATCTACACGAGATTCTGGTCAAGTTACATATAAAGTTCATTAGATTTGGAGCTACGGCCTAGAAGATATGAGCAAAACAAGTTAAACATGGCATTGATGCAAAATGCACCCAAACATAAGGAAAACACCTCAAAACATGAATGCAACATGATAATATGAAACTACATGCAAAATCAAGCAAGTTTCATATAGAGCACACACAAAACGGAGCAACGGTTCAAACACATACACATGAAACAAGTTTAAAGGACAAGCTGTCCAAAACAGCAACTAGGCATCTTGCAAGCATCAAAACAACATGCTACAGCACCCCAACATAATAACAAAAGGCATGGGCATGATGTACAGGTAAAGCATAACAAAACATGAACACTGAGCTATCTCCAGAAATCACTAGAACATGCTCAAACACACATGGTAAGATTGCAAATGACAACAATTCAGACTTTGCAGAAAATAACATCAGGTTGCAATGTTTAGAGCTATCAAACAACATGTTACAGGAACTTATCATGGAAAACAAAGGCATGTCATGAATCTACTAAATGCATAGATCAAAAGTCCCTTACTGATCATAAGCCAAAAAGGATCAGAAAATATGATGGCACCCACATAAACATAGCAAGTTATATTACAGATTCAAACATGGCAGAAACAGAATTATGAAGGCATGTAAATGAGCTTGTGCAACTCACCACAGAGCAATAGATGGCATGGCAAGGCAACCAACAGTAAGAAGGCATGTTTGTGAAGCTAAGCATGGCAAGAGCAAGGTCATAGGGTGCATGGAACACTAGCAAAACACATGGCAACAACTGAACTTAATGTTAACAGGCTAACAGCAACATTATGAAGCAACTTTAGAGCAAGATTACAACAAGCTACAGGAATCTATAAATGCAACCAGGGGCATGGATGGATAGAGGATGAAATGTAGATCAAAACATGTTTATAGAACATCTCCAGATTATGCATAGAATGATTAGTAGCAACATGTTTATATAGCATCACGAAATAACAGATTCAGCCTAGCAAAACAGCAACATCATGTACCCTACTTAACAAGCTCGATTCACTCACCACAAGTCATTGCATGACAAGATAAGCATAGCATCAGCAAGAAGACATGTTTATGTAACCAACCAAGGCAAGAACAAGTCCATAGCATGCAAGGATCAACTATAGCAACCTTGGCTAAATTGAATAACATGTAAACAATCTGCCAGGAAACATTTTGAAGCAAAAGTAGAGCACGAGAATGACATGCTAGACTACTCCATAATTGCAACAAAGGGCAGGGATGGATAGACAATAACCCTATGTTCAAAACACCCTTACTGAACTATCTCAAAATATGCATGGATCTCTCTGTAGCATCAAGTTTACATGGCATCAAAATAACAGCAGAACAGGGACTAAAATCAGCAACATCACGATGCCTAGTTTGCATGCTTGTGCTAGTCACCACATTGATCACAAAAATACATGGTAAGCACCTCTGTAAAGAAGACATGGCATAGATCAAAACAAATGAAGACATCAACCTCATAGGATGCACACATCAATCATGGCAAAAATGACAAAAGAGCTCGTTCTGCTAACAGACAGCAGAAAACATTATGAAGCACTCTGATAACGATGATTCAGGCATCAAGATGACCTCAAATGAATATGATGCAATGGAATGAAATGATGTACTCGTTGAGGCGAACAATTTGACATATTACATACACAAAACGGAGCTACAGATGCAGAGATACGGTATGATGAACATGGCATGAAAATTACACAGACTGGGGACTTGGACGAAATTTGGAGGGGAGAAAGTCAACCTTCGTGCACGGATTTCAAAGCAGAGACCGGAGACTCGCCGGAGAAGGATGGAGATGGCCAGAGAAGCACCAGAGAGGTCGTGGACGAGGTGCTCCCGGCTGGATCGCGCCGGATCCCGGCAAGGCGGCGGCGCACGCCGCCGCAGGGGCCGGCGGCGACCGGACGGAGGCGGGGCGAGGCTGCGCTGGAGGAGCTCCGGTGAGCTTCGGTCGGGCGGTGAGGTCGGCA
>NC_041385.1:680659746-680694595 GCF_002162155.2 Triticum dicoccoides | reverse complement strand
GGGCCCGACCCGGGCCTCGGCGGGCTGCGGCGGGCGCGGGGAGGAGAGAGGAGGCTGGCTGACACTTGGCGCGCCGGGGTTGGCTGGGAGCGGCGGCGGAGGCTGACGTGGCAGCGTCCTATTGGCCGGGGCGATGTGGATGAGGGCGGCGGACATGTCCGGTTGCAGCCGGACGTGTCCGGTGGCGGTGGGGAGGATTAGGCTAGGGTTTGATCTGCGAATTTGGAAGGGGAGGGCCTTTATATAGGTAGAGGGAGCTAGGAGTGTCCAAATGAGGAGCGGTTTTCGGACACGCGATCGTGATCGAACGACCGAGAGCATCGAGGGGAGTTAGATGGGTTTTGGGCCAGTTTGGAAGGGTGTTGGGCTGCAAAGAGAGAAGGGACTTTACGGTTACCCGGTTAACCGTTGGAGTACCAAACGAACTCCAAATGGCACGAAACTTGACAGGCGGTCTACCGGTGGTATAGCAAGGCCACTTGAAAAGACTCGGTCCATTCCGAGAAAGGTTAACACCCACTCACAACAGGAGAGAAAAGGGGAACGCCGGAGGGCATAGGAGCGCCGGATTGCAAAACGGACAACGGGGAAAATGCTCGGATGCATGAGACGAACACGTATGCAAAATGAAATGCACATGATGACATGACAATATGCAACACGCAAGCAAAAGACATGGCAAAGACGGCGAGTAACTGAAGGACACCTGGCGCATCGGATCCGGGGCGTTACACCGTTGCTCATATTAGGTGCTCCCCATAGCTTAATTAGCCGCTACGGTAATACGAGCATCTAGGTTGTATGATCTGTGATCAGATGGCACATGCGTAGTACTTGTACTTTCTGCAAAATTCCCAAACTCCCTTAGTCGTATATTGCAAAAACATTCAAACCTCCTACAGTGGGCCGTTAGATCTCCGTGAACTCGTATCACCATAGAATCTATGGTGCGGGAGCACCTCATATTCTCCCGTGCGAGAAAACATCAGGTGCTCTTGCATCTTGGATGCTGTGGTGATACGAGCTTCGAGGTCATTTGATATGAGATCCAATGGCATCTGAGCAGTCTTTTTGCTTGTAAGGAGTGGCCGAACTCTTTGGGGGCTTTTATGAAAAAAACCATTCAAACCACCGAGGAGTTGTTGGGTCACAAATCCAACGGCTCCGAAGAGCTTGTATCACCAAAGCATCTAAGGTGTGATAGCACATGATATTCTTACATACAGGAGAATATGATGTCCTCCTTCATCTTAGATGCTACAATGATATGAGCTTCGAGGTCGTTGGATATGGGATCCAAGGGCATCTAAGTAGTTTTTGTACAAATTGTGTGCAATTCTCAAACTCATTAAGATTTCCTGTAAACATATTAAGACATCACGTGAGCTTCTATATCTCAGATCTACAAGCTCCAAGCAACTCGTATCAGCATATAGCATCTAAGGTGTGGGGGCACATGATATTATCTCGGGGAGGAGGGGGATGCACAACCAATCGGTGTTTGGGAGCTAGGGTGGGGACAAATATAATCTAAACAATCCTAAACAGAGCTTCACAAATTTATCTAAGGTCAAGGGGTTAACCCCCGTCAATCTTCATAGCTCTGCCTAAACACAACATTTGCATGTACTGTAGTACTAGACTTAATATTCATGTTTCAATTTCCTATTCATTTTCAATATTGAATTGAGGACCATGCGTGTCTTACATTTTACTCCCTTCATTCCGAAATATTAGTCCTTTTAGAGATTTCAAATGGACTAGCACATACGGATGTATATAGACATATTTTAGAGTGTAGATTCACTCATTTTGCTCCGTATGTCGTCACTTGTTGAAATCTCTAAAAGACTAATATTTAGGAACAGAAGGAGTATTTTTGAATTCGTGTCATACATGCATGGTTTGGAAAAATAGATGCACTATACTTATTGGATTGTTGTTGTGTTCGTGTGTGTGTGTGTGGTCATATGCTTGCTACATACAAAGTTTTCTCACCACCATATTGTTCATCTATTAAATTTTAATTTGCAATGAAAAACTTACTGGGATACCATGAAATGTGAAATCCATGTTGAGATCACTATATCACAAACTCACTCTAATTCAAGAACTCGTCATAAATCAATTACCACGTCGAGATTACTATTTCCAAGGAAAATACGGGCATCGTAATACACATAGATTTGTTCGGCAATTTAAAAGATTTCTTTCGTATTCTCGAATGGTACCCAACGGCGTACCAGCCAGACCTTGGCTCGTGTTGATCCTCAAAAAAAAATCGGGCTCGTGTCCTTCTGGTGGCGTGCGTGGTACGCACATTAGCCAACCCCAACTAGTTGAGCCACCGCGTTTTGAGTCAAAATATCTGGCGGCCAGAATTCCAGCCTTAGGAAATTCCCCTCATGTTGCTGGTCCATAATGACTACCGATGAACAATAGAGGGATGATTTAGTAACTAGACAACGTTACCTACCGTGCTGAGCACGGTTCAATTCCCTCGGTCGCCGCTCCCCAAGGTCACCCGTCAACTGCATTGCCTAGTACTACTACTACTACACCAGGATGAGCACAAAATTGAGCCCGTTTGTTCGTGCCTAATACTTGAGTTAATATATCAGGGACCCCAAAAAAGAGAGTTAATATATCAGGTAATGCACCGACACGGACGGATTATCCTTTTACTCTGCATATATAACTTGTCTGAAGTCTAACTAAGCAAAATGTTTGACCAAATCCTTTCTTAAGAAATACAACAGGACATATGTATCTCTTGAAAATTTATTGCATGATGCAGGTTATGATATTGTTTCGAATCCTGGATTTTAAATTTCAGAAAATCCAAAAGTGACCAGAAATTCATGAAACTGGGCATGGTCACGTGATATGGCACAAATATTCCTTCGTTATTTTTTTCTTCAATTTGAGACAAGCTTCTTATGACAAGTTGCACAAATGAAGAGTCAAGGTATTTTGGAACAAAGACCTGTCACGTTAAGGCGAACGCTTTCACTATTGAAACCGTGGGCATTTACGTGCTGCCATGAGTCCCGCTTCTCGTCGACAGGTGTCGTCCGAGCAAGCGTGTGAGTCGACGGGAGGCGTGCAAGCAGACCGCTGCACAGGCTCACCGGGAGGTGAGCCCTTTGACCAGGCTCCGCCGCCCACCTTCGTCCCAACCGCTCCCACTTTTAATGTCGTTGGCGCCGCAGTTTAAAATCAACCCCACACTACCCGGTATCGCTACAATCTTCTCTCTTTCTCTCCGATTCTCCTGTCATCTGCCTCCAACCAGCCTGACCTAAACGTACGCCATGCCGCATCATGATGGTCTGCCCTTAGTCTTCCAGTTTCCTGAGGAAGACACCCAGCCGGAGTCTCAAGAACATAAGGCGCTTTGGGACAAGCTTGAACTAGCCTTGCGGGAAGACGCCGCGCTTGTCCCTGCTCCTGTTCCGGCTCCCGTCGCCCCGACTGCGCCAGCGCCCATCCCTGTGGCATTGATGGGCTGGCAGCCGCACATTGTCGTCGAGCTTGATGCCACGGGATTCCACGAGGTCCCCACCGATTTTCACGCACCCGTGCACCTGCCAGCGCATGCGCCTGCGTGTGCACTAACGCGCATGCCTGTGGCGGTGCCCGTGCACCTGCCAGCGCATGTGCCTGCGTGTGCACTAACATGCGCGCCCATGCCGGTGCCCGTGCACACGAATTTCTCCGCCGCGCCGAGTGCCTGTCCCCGCGCGGGTGCTAGTGCCCCCCTCAGTGGCATGGATGGCCGCCGTCGACCGCTTTCTTGCACCAACGCCAGTCGCCTCCTCCCGCCAGTTGACTCGCTCCTGGAGACCGAAGTCTAGAACATTGTGGCCTTCCTTGAAGCTAGGTCCAACGTCCAGGAGTACACCAACAACAGTGCAAGACACCGCCGTTGCCGTCGCTATCGGTCAGTGGCCCGACGACACACAGAGCACGACAGAGGAGCCGCTTCCCACTGCAAGACGCCCCGCCGCCCCCGCGTAATCTAAATTTTCCATGAAAAACTTTCGGATAGCCATGCTTAAATTCCGAACGTTTATCATTTCCGTTTATTTTAGATCGATCGTCGTATGAATGTAAAGTCGGAGTCAGACTGAATGAAATATATGGTTTGATCTATTGAATGTTCTGCTAGAGACGTATCAAATTAAATATAAAACTTCATCAAGCCACATGTATTCCTTCTCATCCAACGGCCTAGACTGCTTCAATGTCGAGTGCTCAACATGTTTAGCATGCAGTTAATTTCATGCCAAAAATAGTGCTAATCACATAATAACACGCAAATAATATCCTACTTAATATCCTCATGCACTTAATATACTTCCAAATTAATGTGCATTGCACGTACACATTGACTAGTACTACTAGTACTCCCTCCGTTTCTTTTTAGTCTGCATATAAGATTTGGTCAAAGTCAAACTTTGTTAACTTTGACTAAGTTTATAGAAAAAAACATCGAGATTCACAATATGAAATCAATATTGTTAGATGCATCATAAAATGAATTCTCATGCCATATAGCTTTAGTATTGTAGATGTTGATATTTTTCCTACAAAGTTGGTCAAACTTTATAAAGTTTGACTTTGATCAAATCTTATATGCAGACTAAAAAGAAATGGAGGGAGTACGTGAAACTGGTGCCGTAACTTGTGAACGCGTCCAGATATGGTCAACGGCAACATCATCCGCGAGTTCTTCGTGTTTGCCCGTGCGTCTAAACGCAGAAGGGGAGGAGAGAGAGAGAGAGAGAGAGAGAGAGAGAGAGAGAGCACACATGGAACCCACCAGTAAGTGAAGGCGAATAGTACGTGCTATCGAGCCGGTCCCACTAATGTTCTAAAAATAATATTACATGTTATCCATTAAATAGGATGTGGTAATATGAAAACATTATATGAACAAAGGGGGGGTACAACAAACATTGTTGTTCTACGTATGTTGCCTATTGATGTGCGGCTTGAAGGCCCTGGTCGCATGTTCGATCCTCGTCCTTTATTTTTTAATTTGTACATGGGTCCAAATTTGTTTCATGACTGGTGGCCCCCTCGCTGTGTAGTTTGTGGCGCTTTAATTTGTGGGTCGAAATTTGTTCCATCCCAAGTGGACTATCGGTGTGTAGTTTTGTGGCTTATTTGTAATAATTAGAGTTTTTTGCAATAATACCATGGTGCGATGTTGAAGGCGAGAAAGGACGTGCGAGAGAGCGATGACCGAGCCAAAGGGAAATCAATTGGGGGAAGTGTGGGGGTTGCAACAGTGTTTGGAGTAGTTTTGGGCCGAATGCTATGAAAATATAATCTACCACCGGAATAAATGCCTACACAAATTAATCCAAGGTTGGAGTCCCCCTCTCAATGTAAATAGCTCCGACTTTGCGAGTGACGGAGAGGTAACTTCAATGTGTGGAAGATACAACATGAGAAGGCGAGGTCAATCGAGAGACATATAGATAGAGAGACAAAGTGAGTGTGGTCCGACATTCATTGAAAAGATATATATGCTCTGGAGAGATATTGTCTGATTGAGCTTTTGGGAAGGGTGAGGGTTGTAAGATAGAGCTTGAGAGATGATCCAGTCACAGACATGTAGATATATTTTGTGCGTGGGAGGAAGCAAGCTCAATCGATTACATATATAAAGGGAGAGAGATTGAGCGAGTGTGGGTCATCGTGCGATCGAAAGAGTGATACGGGTTGGAGAGAGTGACCTAGATAGACAATGTGCGTGAGAGAGTATACAATATGAATATGTCGAATTGGGCTCAAACATGGAGATATATCATTTGTGTCCGAGAAAGAGCAAGGTCAATTGAGACATACAAAGAGAGGTAGAGAGAGAGGGAGGGAGAGAGAGAGATTGAGCGAGCGTGGCCCGCCATGAGGTCAAAAGAGTGGGGGCGGCTTGGATGGACTGACCTAGATAGACAATCCGCATGAGAGAGTATAAAGTGTGTCGATCGAGGCCCAAACAGGGAGATATATCATTTGTGTGTGAAGGAAAACAAGGTTAATAGAGACTCAGATAAAGAGAGAGAGAGATTGACCGAGTGTGGCCCGCCGTGCAGAAGAAAGAGTGATACAGTCTCTAGGGAGTGACCTAGATAGACAATGTGCGTGTGTACTAGACTTAATATCGATGTTTCAATTTGGTGTACATTGTAAGATTTGAACTGAGGACTATGCATATGGGTAATTATTTCGAATTCGTGCCATACAAGGTTTGGAAAAGTTGACATGGACTTGATTGTTGTGCTATTTTTTGTAGGTCATATGTTTGAATCCATCCAAAAAACTTCTCACTACCATGGTGTTCATCATATACATATGAATTTGTATTAAAAAAAGTAGTGTGGATACAGTGAAATGCAAAATCCACGTTAGAATTGGAGATCGCTATGTGACACACACTCTAATTCAAATAACTAATTATGTGCCACACACTCTAATCCACGTTAGCGTGGATACAATTTTTTCAAATAACTCCTCATTAATTAATTTATAGTATCTCATTTCGAATGACTAATTATTTGCAAGGAAAACACGGGCATGGTAATACATACAGATTCGTTTGCAAATGAAAGAAGATTTGTTTGCATTCTTAAATCTCCTATCAAATGTAGGCGCACCAGGCAGACCAGGGTCGTGTCGTGGTGGTCGCGTGTGTCGTACGGACGCTTAGCACCCAGCCACCCACCTCCCTCCCTCCCCCCTCCCACCACAAAAAAAGGATGACGACAAAATAAGTTCACTCTTCCATGTTTCGGATTGAAATATCTGGCGGCCACAATTCCAGCCCTGCAAAATCTCCCTTCTCCACCGTCCCCTTCCGCACCTAGATTGCTCAAATCCCCAATTCGCCGCCAACCCAAGCAAAGTTCGAATCGCCCCTCGTCTCATCTCTTTCCCCACCTCTGTGCCGGACGACGATGACGAAGACGACGGTCACGCTTCACCACCGCACTAGAGCTACCTCATCTACTCCCTCGTCCATCGCACTGGGTGGTCCACCAACAACGTCGGCTGCCGCATCCGACGTGCCTCACAGACACCGACTTCCATCGCATCAGGTGCGCTTCACCGATGCCGCCTCCTACCTCACCGGGGCTACTTCATCGAGCACATTGTCGCACCTCCGCCCCCCGAGGCCGTTCGAGCTTCACCAATGGTCTCGGCCACCACATCATAGCGCTCCACTGCCACACAAGATCTGCATCTGTGCGCGCCCAGCCAACTCCACTGCATCACTCTCAACGGCTCTGAAGTGACCCGCACTCTAGCTAGGCGAGCATGCCCAAATGCCGGCCCGAACTAGGTATCCACACATCACTCCCTTCTGCACTGTTTCGACGATGTTTGGATATCCTTTCACTGCTCTCTTAGCTTACATGCCTATGCAACTCTGACTCTAACCCTTATTTCTTCTGGAGATTTCATCTGAAACAAGCAAAACCATTTTTTAGCGAAGCATGACGACGCTACGGGATCTGGTACACATCCTGCACACCCATATCACCTTGTAAGTATCTGTCCTCCGGTACAACAGCAAGGTCGATTCCTCTTATTTGCTCAACGATTTGCCATGTCAAAAATTCAAAGGGGGATGCAAGGAGCACAAGGCCTGCACATCCAATCAAGTGGTAACATGGACTTGTACATAGAACATCCCAAGCGCAAGCAGAGCTGCCGTGAGCCTGTACAACGAGCTAGCGTAAGTCCCTGCATTTCATTTAATTCATACTGGCATGCATGTATGATTTGTGTGCAGTGGCGGATCCACGAACTCAAGTTACCAGGGGCGAACATTTAACTTAAAAAATACAAAGGCACTTGCACTCCGGAAATCAATATAACTTGAGAAATGTGAAGCTACGTGTGCTTTGAAAACCAGCTAATGATCCAAAGTAGTTCAGATTATAAAACACTAAATGATGCAAGCACCAAAAAACACAAAATGCAACATGGTGTACAAGGACTACTAACATGGTCTGTACCTGCTTGAATTATTCGTTCTATGGCTGAAAATATCGAAGTGTAATTGCACCTATAAGCAGTGCGCAAACTGCATATCAATATATCTATCCTGCACAAGTATGCCAATAGTTTCAAACAACAGATTAGAAAAGTATGTATGCTACGTTGTCATGATGCGAGGACTTTCTGGTAGATGGCCTCGACGTTTCCTCAAGCCATGAAAATGTTCTATAATTTGCTTGTCATCAATGCATGCAAATCTCTATGTCTCTCTCAACATAGCAGATCATCATTAGACACTAAATCCTTCAATGGGAGCTTGCAAAATGCTTGCATTAGATCCCTCATTAGACATTATATGTTCATCACCAAGAGCATGTAAAATGTTTGCATCAAATCCTTCATTAGCAGTTTGTTCATTAGACACTTCAGGCTCAAGAACAACATGAGCTTGTATGTTTGCACCGGAAACTTGATTAGATACATCAGATTCAGACAGTTTAGTATTGATTGGGGGAGTTATAAAATAAGAAGAAATTGGTTTAATTTTCTCATAGATTCCCTACATACAAGCAATTTTACAACACCGTCAGCTTTTACTATTGGCCAGAAATTGAACAGTTGAATTAGATATAATCAGGGATGTGATATACCTGCTCGTTGTGCATGCTAATCTTGCAAGTTGTGACTGTCCATTTGCGCAAGGTCGATGCCATGCCTGTGATGCCGCCACTGCCTCCCACACAGGCTACACCCAGGGTTGGATCTTCATCTTGTCCTTCTGTTCGATTGAAGCCCGGCAACCACCCTCCAACAAGGGCACGAGGAAGTGTTGTGTCGGTCTATCCAGCGGCGGCTAGGTTAGGAGCGAACCAGACTGGAGGCTGGAGCGAACGAATTGGGATTTTTCGTGCTGTCGATTGATATGGGAGGCACTCATTTGGGCCGCGATCCTGCTGTAGGGCATGCCTTGCACTTATGTTATTGGCCCATCCAAATTGAAACATTTTTCTTCATTTTTTAGATTGCCTGCTTGTGCGTTGGGCTGAACAAAACTAGCCTGGGCCAACCTGGATGACTCAAACTAGGTGCACACTTTCCAGCCACTCGAGGCGGCCGCCCATACCAGCCCCTATGGTGGCGTCGCCCCTTTTTGTGTGTATGATTGGGGTAGTGAAAAATATTCCAATGGCGCTTTTGATTTACCCACAGAATGGTAGAATTGCTTGTTTCTATGAACTGTGTTCGCCAATAATATGAAGGATGCCAGTCTTTTCATCCTATTGTTGATTGCTTAGATCTCGATATGCCAAATGTAGTCGCATGAAATATACAATAAAAGCCAGTGTGATGTGTGTGGCTACAACTAGTCTGACTACACGTCCTCATATAACATATCAAGGACGCACCATCTTACCAGATTAACCATTTGACTTACCAATGCAGTGTGGGAAGAAGGAAGTATTGGGACTGCGTATCCAAGCAATTGATGCCGTGGACTCCTTCGTAGAACCTTGTAAGCGAAAAAGAAGTTGTAGTGTGCCTGTACAAAAAGCTAGCGTAAGTTCAGTTATCTGCTTCTTGAGCCACTTATTGCAAAATTGTTCAATTATGTTGCTTGGCTTAATTTAGTTTGCTACTGATTACATAATGCCATAGCCTGTTAATCATGTTATAGACTGCGCCTATCTATGTGTTTGATACTTACTGCAAAGAATTACCTATTTGCCTAAACTTAAATAGCTACTTAAGCACGTAGATAGCTGGTCATATGTACTTCTAGGGTGCAACAGAATTCATGTGTAATTTACGTTCTGATACCCTGTTTGTTTAAATGGTTTGTTGTTATCACTTGTAGCACTAGCAATGTTTGCATGTTCATAGATAGACAACTGTCAGGTTTATATGAGGGACACCGTATTTTTAACTTATATATGTGTTGGAATCATTTTGCTTACATCAAATAAATTTACAGATGTTTGTGTTGCTGGTAAACGGTACAGACTTGTTACTTTAATACGTTGCCAAGAACTTGTTAGTTTTACTAGTTCATGTGTAATTAAATACGTTGCCAAAACTGGTTAGTTTTACTAGTTTGATGTTAGTTTCTTATGGCACTTGCAAAACTTTATTTATTGATTGCTAACACTCAAGTTTGCAGGATCCAACTGAAACTCTGTTGGCACAACAGGTATGTTTTCAGAAACTTCCTTGTTTACCTGGGTTGCTGCTATAACTTGTTGCTGTAATCATCTTACCAACTTCAAGTTTACAGGATCGTATTGGAAGTCCAATTACACAGCAGGTACATTTTCAAAAATATATTTGTGTAACAGGTTTGCTGCTGTAACTTGTTGCTGTAATCATCTTACCAACTTCAAGTTTTCAGGATCATATTGGAAGTCCAATTGCACAGCAGGTACATTTTCAAAAATATATTTGTGTAACAGGTTTGCTGCTGTAACTTGTTGCTCTAATCAAGTTACTGACTACTCAACTTTTTAGGATCCAAGAGAAACTCCAATGCCACAACAGGTTCCTTTTGCAAAACTTATTTGTTTAACTGCTTTGCTGCTGCAACCGGTTGCTCTAATCACATTACTGGCTACTCAACTTTTTAGGATCCAAGAGAAACTCCAATGCCACAACAGGTACCTTTTGCAAAACTTGTTTGTTTAACTACTTTGATGCAGCAACAACCGGTTAGAATGATGTTAATAACTACTTTTCAGGATCCAATTGGAACTCTTTAATTCCTTGTTTGTTTAACTGGTTTGTTGTTATAACTCCCAGTTGAGATGTTTTGCTAACTTCGACTTTTCGGAATCCAATCAAAACTTTAATGGCAAAACAGGTTAGCCCAAGATCAAAGAGCAAGGTCCCCATGGACATTGTATCATCCCACAGCAGTGGTACTGGCCCAATCGTGCATCATGAATTGCCAACTGTTGATGCTCTAGAGGCTAAATTAGTGGTAGAAAGAGATTCTGCTTCTGCACTTAGAGCTGAAGTTGACATGTTGAGGAAGCAAACAACACAATCACAAGCAGTACTCAAGACAACCATTAAATATTTGGTGGATTTGAAAACGAAGCAAGCTGAGGCTGACCGCATTGTTAAGGTCCAGAAGGAAAAAAAGGAAATTAAATTCCCACTTGGTAAATCATAGGTGAAATGTTCTTTCCATCACTGAATAACCTTTGTGTTGTTTGTTCTTCTTTTGCGAGCTTTGTGTTGTTTGTGTTGTTTGTTCGTGTAATCAATCAAACCATTTGTTTTAGAGATCATGTCATAATTATTTTTTGTTTTTTGGTTTGTAATTTTATTTGAGCACAAGTCTGTATAAATTGATAAGACTCAGAGACATTTCATTTTGATTGCTTTGCTAGACCTACATATATGCCAATCGGGCTGAATGTGCATTTAGCAATAATAGTAGTATAGATGGACCATAAGTGGCACGCATCGGAAAGGGCCGAGATGCTATAGTAGCTTCGCTAAAAAAGGATGTTGTTCTAGCAAAAAAAAGTACAGTGGCCTGGCTTATGTATGTTAGTTGATATTATTGATCCATATACTCTATAAGTGTTTATATGTCTGTTAGTTATGCACATTCTTGGTTGATTGACTCGGTATTTGAATCTTGATACAACACTTGTGTACATATCTAAATGGGAGTACACATTATGCTGCGTGTGACATTTAAATTGAACATAAAGTGTTCCAAATATTCAAATTCACCTTAAATTGGATTCTAGCTTCTGAATTTGAGTATCGGCATTTGTAAATCATATTCATATATGATAGTGGAATACATCTTTGTCGTGCTTTTGAAGATATATAAAAACACATAGAATGATTTATAAAGATTCATATAAGAATACAAAATGGATATGAATTTAGTTGCCAGGGTAAATGTGGATGCTTATTGTCCCAAAATTCGAAAGAAGCGGCAAAATGTCCACTCCCACGTCGGCTGCCCGCAGCCAAGTGTTTGGGAGATGGATATTACTGTCTACCCATTACACGGACAATCCATCGGCCCGATTTCCACTGCTTTCAATAGGGGTAGGTTAGTAACTTCAATTAGACGTGACACGACCGCCTCTGAGCCAATTCCGACATGGTGGGCGCCAAACATGGGCGGCAAAACACATTTGATTCAAGCTCGTCCGAAAGACCTTTGTTTCTCCCTCCATTTCCCCATTCATACACGGTGGGCGGCAAAACAAACTCGACTCGGCCGAAATTGATGTAGGCAAATATTTTCAATAGGGGCAGGTTTGTAACTTCACTCAGACGTGAGACAACCGCCCTACCTGGCCCCGTTCATACACCGTGGGCGCCAAAACACCCTCTCCTCGCCCGAAATCACTCTGGGCAAATATTGGCGAGATGCCAGATTACCGTCCTATCCCCAACCGACGAGACGTCCAAGTTTTAAACGAGGGATAAGTTCGTAATTTTCCCAAATTTCAGACAGGCGCGTCCCAAAAACATGGTTCCCCGTACCTCTCCCTCCATTTTCCCATTCATACACCATCCGCGCTAGAACACCATCCCCACACCAACCTCCTCCGTCCGCCACCCCATCCATCGCCGCCGTCCTCCACGCCATCCATCGCCACCATCCTCCACCATGCAGATCTGCTTCACCGCCACCGATAGCCATCGCACCGTGATGCCTACACGGCGCCGCAAGAGAGGTGGTACTTCATATCTCCTGAACTTTTTGATCTCAACCAGAAAATAGATCGTAACTTGGTTACTCTACTTTCTTTTCAGCTCTTAGAATTTAGTTCTTAGTTCGAAGCAAACAATGGATACTAAATATCATTTCTATGGTTGCAACTTTAAATCTGCCATGGCATAGTCATAATACAGTTTAATTGATCATGCTTAGGGTTTAATTGATCATGTTGGTTCCGTGGTGGTTTATTTGATAGAAATCAGAGGGGAAACCCTCTTTTACCCAAAAAAAATTCTTAGGGTTTCCCCCTTTTATGATCACTATACGATCAGAATACGTGCTTCGTGTCATAATAGCACTACTCCACCCATCAAGCTAAAACAAGCTTAGTTGTTCAAATACGAATATGATATTATTAAAATAGAGTCGTTTTATTGGTCTGCTAAATGTTCCTAATTTAGTTTCAAAAATGCTTGTTCGCCGCTCGGGTGTGTATCTCTATATGGTGCCCACGGTGGGCCGGCCCACCCTAGGATTTTGGGTCATCCTAGGCCCCGATTCCCCTCTGTTCTGTTGCACACTTCCGATCTCTATGCGCCCCCAGCCGCCTGCCTAATTGGCGACTTGCTGTCCCCGACGACATGACTCTAGGAGAAGACGCCGGACTAGCAGGAGGTCAGGAGCCGCTCGCCCTACAGCGTCACCACTGCCCGGGCGCGCTGCCGTGCCTACCTTCCCAGTCCGTTCAGGGCTCAGGCGTGCAGCACCCACTGAGCCAACCCGATTTATCTTGAGATACGTCCTCAACACTCAGCACTTCAGCAGCCACTCCTCATCACCCATTTCTAATTGATTCATTACTCATTAGGTAGGATTGTCATTAGGGTTTGTTGTGTGCTGAGTGCTACCTACACTTAATAGATCAGATGTATTTCAATAATCTTTAGTACCTGTAAAGTTCACAGGGTTTCAATATTCCGACCCTAGGAACAGACACTAGTCATTTTGGATTGTTGGTCGTAGTGACATTGACCCAGATTACTACTGCAGGCCAGGTTTGTTGACAATTTTACTTGACTTTCTTACTCACTCGATATGATATCCAATTATTCACGTCGATTAGTTGCAAACAATAAGTGCTAGACAAACTTCTTGATTCAGATTTTGGATGGTCTCTTACTGCAGTTTCAATTCTGCATACTTGTCCTAGTGAGCTCACAAGTAAATGATTGATTCACTACATCTATGCTTGCCTTCTCATATTTGTTGGCAATGTTCTTTTAGGGTGGACCACCCTGTACTGGAACTGTAGACATGAGTGAATAGTATTTCTCCGTGTGATCTCTTCCATCATGTGTGGGCAACGAACACTGCATTGTATAGAAAGAAAGTGTCATTTCCAGCTTTTACATAGGCTATGATCTTTTACATGGAATACAACCTGCCTACTTGCTTTGTGTCGCACTACCAACACTCCACCCTTGAAGCTAAACATTATGCCACTCATAATTCCTTGGTTTATTTCTTCAAATATGAATTTGATATGATTGTAATGTTCCTACTTTAGTTTTGAAATGTGTGTTTGCCTGTTATGGAGACATAAGGGGTTTGTATTTCTGTTTGTGGTCTGGTCAGCACGGTTGGGGAGTGAACTTTGCATATGCAGGGGTTTATAGGGGGACACTCTTCGAGTTGAATCCGCAATGCATTCCATAGATATTCTAACTACTTTTTATGTTTTCATGAATATCAGATTCTGAACAACATCATAATGATTATGAGCGTGCGTGCATGAAAAGAACAAAGCAGAACAATGCCATGGCTGTCAAACTTGACATTAAGGGACTGAAATCAAGTCTGGATGCAATGCAATGCAAACCCTCTCCACCTACAGATTCGTGCTCAGAATATGATCCTAACAGTGATTCTGAGCTAGAGGGATACCTAAGTCAATGTAGCTCCCTAGTGGAGAAGTCAGAGGCAGATGCCTTATCTTATTAACCCATCAAGGTGCTTGCTCTAACTTTCCACGGTTATATTGGTCGCACATATCTTGCAACTGATGCTTTGCATTGCTTCTACTTTGTTGCACTGCCATTAGCTTAGTTTACACATCATGTATGTGAATACGCCCTGCCTATCCATTTTCAGTACATATTCCATTTGTCATGATACCATATTTATCCATTCAAATGTTGTTCTTGTGTATCAGACGTTCAAAAGGAAGAGGGCGATTGCTGATTGCGGAGGAGCACAAGCAAAGTATTTGGAAAAGGTAGTGACACCTGATAAATCAAATAGCCCATTAGGTGTAGTTGCAATACCACCTGACCCGCAAAACACCCCAACTCTAGCAGACTCTAGCCCTACTACACTGGCCATTTCTGATGCCCCAACTCAGCAGACCCCAACTGCAGCAAACAGTATGATGATGTCAGTTGACATAGTACTAGCTCTACAACACAAAAACCCCATTCCAGCAAAGAGTACACCAAATCCAGTTGCCAAATCCCTTTTCGAACCAGAGAGAGCCCCAATTGCAGCAAATAGGACCCCTATTCCATTTCTTCCTAGTTTAGAAGATGAAGCTTATATTGTTGTCAGGAACTTTGTGCGCATCTTTCCTTCATGGAAGATTATACCGCAGACACAGAACAATTTCCAGTCTTCCTGTGCAACTTACGCGTAAGTAATGTACTAATGTTATTCATGGTAATTATTGCATATGTTTCTGCTGACAGAAGACACAAGATTTCATTCTTTTAAATAGGCGCGGACCAAACTGGATTGTCAAGATGAGCAAGGGTTGGTTGCGCTTTTCAAGCACTCGTTGATGAAGTATCTTTCCTACCTAAGACAAGCGCACTTCGATGGCAAGCCTCTAAACGAAATTTCTGTAAAGTCTCCGATGCTACATTTATCCGACAGTGACTGGAATAATCTTGTTACACATTGGTCTCGTCTGCAGCGCAAGGTACTGTCTATGATATCACATCACAATTTGAACTACATTTCTGCATTTGCCTTGTACAAAAACTGTTAGCAGAAGAACAATCATTCTCAAGGGAACATAGAATCTCACAACTATACTGCACATTGCGTTGCTCTTGTGAGTACCTCTTGCCCTGTATGACCATACTTACTATCATAGTTGTTTGATTATGTAGCATCACTGCACATGTTAGCCTCGTTATCGTCCATTTGGTGGACATTATAAGATCCGTATGGACTCTTACATAAATTTAGAATCAACCCAATGCTTTTGAAGAGGTTTAGCTCTGCAATCCTCTTGTAAGGACTGAACGTCGTCTATCACTATACTTACATTAACAGCTACTCCCTCCGTCCCATAATATAAGAACGTTTTGTATAGTACACCAGTGTTCAAAACACTCTTGTATTATGGGAAGAGGGATTGGTTCATTGTGTAGCATTTTGCATCTTATCTCCCTCGCCCACCATTTACTAAAAGATATTAGATCTATATTTAATCTTAACAAAAAAGTTGAATACACAGACAATGCCAGTGCAGAAGTGTAGCCCATTGGTCTTGTCAGTACATTTTGTCTTGTAATGCTTGTACTTCTAGGGATTGGTAGTTGATTATGTAGCATGAATCTGCATCTTATCTTCATTATCCTCTATCCCATCCATTATTATCATATCTATAATTACTCTCTACAAAATGTAGAGTACAGGCAATGCTTATGAAGAAGATTCTGTGCTGAAATTCTTGAGTTATCCTTCCCTTGACATGGAGAAGGGCATTATAAAGCCGATGTTAACTGTTAATGTAAGTCAGTCCTTCTAAAGCCTTTATCCTCAACTGCTGTTTAATTTGCTCATACTCCCTATCAAAATGCATGTTCGCAAGAACTGTAAGTTCCAAGTTTTACTTGTAAAACCAAATTACTTATTCATACCATGCACATTACTCAATACTCCCTATATGTATGCTTGTTTTTGTGGATCTATAATCTAGTGTGTGGTGAAGCAGCCCACGTTTGCACCTTGTCATCTCCTGTTTTATCTTACTGACGTGGCTGATGATATGAATGTCGGTGTCAAAACCAGCAGATCTCGGGTAGGGGGTCCCGAACTATGCGTCTAAGGTCGATGGTAACAGGAGACAGGGGACACGATGTTTACCCAGGTTCGGGCCCTCTCTATGGAGGTAATACCCTACTTCCTGCTTGATTGATCTTGATGAATATGAGTATTACAAGAGTTGATCTACCATGAGATCGTAATGGCTAAACCCTAGAAGTCTAGCCTGTATCTAAGGTAATGACTATCCGCCCTTTCCAGACAAATTCTCCGGTTTATATAGGCACCGGGAGGATCTAGGGTTACACAAGGTCGGTTACAAAGGAAAAGAATCTGCATATTTGGTTGTCAAGCTTGCCTTCCATGCCAAGGAGAGTCCCATCCGGACAAGGGTGCAGTCTTCGGTCTTTGTATCTTCACAGCCCATCAGTCAGGCCCATGGCTAACAGGCCGGACGCCCGAGGACCCCTTAGTCCAGGACTCCCTCAATGAACAACATGCCATGCACATTAACCAAAATAGATACAATGATTATCTTTGCCCTTCATCTATGCTTGTTATGTTGACATGGTAATCTACTAGTGTGGTGAAGCTCCCCGCATTATGAACAATGCCAGATTATGCTATTGATATTTTGAACTTACTCTTTATTTTCTAATTTAAAATTGGATGGAATTGATAGCACAGTTATCATCTTTTTTATACACGCGGAAAACCTGTCATCTATCTGCTTGTTTCAGGGTGATATGCCTGATGGCATGCACAAGTCTGCTGAAGGCTGTGAGACAAACCCAACATATATTGCAGCAAAGAAGGGAAAACATCTTGAATATAGCGAGACAACCCCAAAGTCTTGTCTTGACGCAGTGTTCTAGTTACTTGAGACTAGCAGTCAGACAAGCTCACAGAATCCGCTGTCTGAATCAGTTCGACTTCTTCAGTCCCAAGTTCTAGTAGAAAGTCATTCTGCAACTCAATTTCGACTTGAAGTCCTATCTCTAAGAAAGATTATGGAGAACACCAATGAGAACCTCATTGCTAAACAACTACACCTGGAAGCTATGACCTACATGCTAGGCCGGTCTCACAACCTTGCTCAGCAGCTTGCGCAGCAGTTCCCGCGCAAGGCTAACCTTTCTTGAACTGTCTTGGAAGTGGTCTCTGTTCAGTATTAATTTGTTACACTGCAATGGTGCCCAGTTTTTGTAATTTGCTTCTTCGTTGCACTTTATGATCACCGGTGGCGAACTTCGATGCCCAGTGGATGTAATATACCATAAATCCTTTATTGTATAGTGTAGGTTTATTCTAAGTTACTATGCCATAATTTATTTATTGTATAGAGTAGGTTTGTTCTTAATTCCTACTAGTTACTGCCATCATTCGCTATCTGGAAAAAAAATCTGATGTAGTCGATCGGGCCGAAACATTCGCCTCTAACGAGCCTGGTTTTTAGCGGGGCCACAATTGGGCCGGCCTGCATCTTTCTTGGGCCCGAATGGCCATTAAGGCATTCATACTTTGCGCCAGGCCCACAACTTACTCCGACCTATATTCGGCCCAAATTTTAGTTGGGCCTTTTGTGGACCCAGCGTTGGGCCATTAACAGGATGAATATTCTACTGGCCTGTTACGACCCAAAAGAAACCATGGGCCTTTAGCAGGCCAAAATGCATGTTGGGCCTTAATTTTCACTAGTCGTCGACGAGCCTTCAGCAGGCTTAAATGTAGGCCGGGCCTTTTTTGGCCCAGTTATATGATGGGCTATTACCAGGCCGAAACATATCTTGGGCCTTAGTTGGCCCATTGATATCATGGGCCTTTAAGAGGCCGAATGCTTAGTACATGCATCAATGGGCCGAATTATACGACAGGCCTTTAACAGGCCCAAAGTCACGTTGGGCTGAACTATTGCCACCTTTATCACGGGCCGTTAGTGGGCCGAATGTCACGTCGGACCATATATGGCCCATGGGCAGCACGGGCTATTCCCAGGCCAAAAGACACACCGGGCTGAAATGGGCCCATGTCTACATCGGGCCTCTAACAGGCCGAAATTCACTGGGCTGTAATTGGGCCCAAATATTCGACGAACAATTAACGGGTCAGATCTGGCTTCGGGCCGTAAATGGGCCTTTATTAAATAGGCCATTATTGGGCTGGCCCAGTAGTACGTGAGTAAGTACTACGGGCGTTTAACTGGGTCGGCCTTTTTAACCTATATGGGCGTCTATTGGGCCCTGCCACGTGTGGACGTATCATAGGCATGTCTCCTCCAATGGACGGGCGACATCTGGCCCACCGAGGAGCAGACCCGTGTTTCCTCCGGCCAATGAGAATTTTACACGTGAAAAATCACCATTGGTCCAGGCTGTTAACGGGTTATCAGATCCAAAACCGGACCCGATAGCTTAACGGCGAGCCGTTACGGTGGATGCCACATGTCAGTCACCCTTGACAAAAGCACTTCTATGACGCGCGATTTATCATCATGGAAGTGGACACTTCCGTGATGATAATTTTGGTAATGTCATGGAACACTTCTACGACAGCACAGGTATGACTATCTTGATTCTGTCATAAAATTGTCATGGATGTACATGCATGACAGAAAACGTGACCTACTGTGACAAACACGTATCATCACGGAAGTGTCTTTTTTTGTAGTGTTCTTTTCGTTAGAAATGCAACTGTCCTGGTCCACCTACTCCCCCGTGCCCAAATACCGACTCTGTAGCAGCTGTTAAAGTAATGTTGCTGGTAAAATGAAGCAATGGCACCATTAAAGTAATGTCGTATTTAATAGTTGTCATAGTCAATCCTAATGTGCACACCAATATCTAGCAATGCTTCTACTTTAGAAATTGCTACTGTCCTTGTAGGATTGCCATTCAGATAAGGAACATGATTCTTTTCATTTGATGTATGTTTCATCACTTGTTTGTCACCCTTCTTTCGACCTTTTTTGTGCAAATAGAGACATACATTACACGCTTGATCTTAGTTGAACTGCACAAATGATATCCAAATTATAGTTGAACATTCCAGGAGCTTCACAACCAACCTTGATGTTGCTCAATTTTATTGCAACTAATGAAGAAGAAGCTCTGTGGGTTTCGTTTTCTGATGGAAATGGAACCGGGGCTGAAACCCTTTTCTTAAAAAAATGAAGAAGAAGCTGCTAGCTCATGGGACATTGGTTCATTTTAGGTGAACTGCACAAAAAGGTTCCATGAATTGAATCATCCATGTTGGTGACTAGTGTCATCCCTTCTACGATGGCATTGACTGCAGATATGGTTCCCATCACGAGGTATGTGGATTTTTGGTATGGCCATTTGCCAAAGATCCTACATGTTGAGTCTGCTCTTGTGCTACTATTTTGGCACTGCCATGATAAAGCAGTAATGTTATTATTTTGCACCTTAATCTAGTGGCACTATTAATTGGGTTAATTATCCTTTTGCCCTTGAGTCTGCTCAGTTTTGCCCTCAAATGCAAATTGTGCTCAGTTTTGCCCCTAGTCCATGCGCACCGACTCGTTCTGTGAACTTTAGCGTCTCTGTCAGGTCAACGTTTTGACTCGGCCCTTACAGGTGGGACCAGGCGGCAGAGGCAGCCAATTTTATTCAGACTGTTGCACGCGTGGCTTGCGGGACCCAGCAGAGAGCCGTTGAGCATAGAGCCGTTGCGGGTGTGCTATATTAGCGGGCGACAGTGGCGGTGACCACGGCGACAGAGAGCACGGCGCTGACCACGGCGAGAGAGCGAGAGAACGAAGGCGGTGGGAAGCTAGCTGTGGAGGGCGCGGCGGTGGGAAGCTAGCTGTGGAGGGCGCGGCGGCATTGAGATCCCGTTCGGCTCCGAGCTCCATGTCTTCCGCAAGCTCCCGCGCCACCTCACGGATGCAGAGTCGGGCGCATGTGGAGATGCCTGTCTTCGTCTGTCCGCGGTGCCAGGCGAGCGTTGATCGGAGGGTTTCTCACACACCGAGGAACCACAATCATCCGTTCTACGTGTGCAGCGAGAATGGGGTAAGAATCGGGGCAATTGCAGCATTTTCGTGGTCGGGATCTTTGAGCAATCGGTTGATCTATTCTGTGTTCATGCAGGTGACATGCTTCTTTCTTTGGGTCGATGCTCTGGCCAAGACTCTCATAAATGAACTGCAAGAATAGCATGGCGAATGGTTGCGCATGCTGCCCCAAACCGCAGTGGCCGTAGCACGAGCTCCGGAAGAAGAGATGGAGGGCGAAGCATGTACTGACAGAGAGCTAGCTGTTGAGCTTAGGATGTTGAAGAAGAAGGTTAGGAAGCTTGAAGATCAAGCACTACCAATACCCATTTGCAAATACTTTTGGGCATTTGTAGGTATGGTAATCGCACTAGTTGTAATGTTGAAAATGTATGGAAAGGCATGAATTATGGAGGAATTTGTAATCTTGAAATTGTACGAGAAATTCACCTAGTTTAAATGTTAGCCAAAGTTGTTTAAATGTTGAAAAAAACAGAGAAGAAGTGACCAACATTTAAATATGTTAAAAAAAAGGAGAAGAAATGAAGAATTCAGAAATTTTTGATCAATGAAATGCAACTAATGAATTATTCCAGAGCCAAACAATTAAGGTTAGAAATTTTTTGGAGCTGTTAAATATTTAATAGCAATTTAAGTAATCCAATTCAAATACACTATGATTTAAATCAAAGACCAAAATGTCATGGAAAATGTGCCTCGGCTCTGGTAGATCTTTACACCTAGTGCCAAAATAAATGAACATTTTTAAGGGAATTACATTGAGTAGAAACTAATTTGTCTAAAAAATGAAGGGTGGAAAATGCACAAAAAATTGGTGCGGCTGGGGACTCGAACCCAAGACCGCGTGGGTTTGTGGTGTTTAGGGCTGCGCTGGTAACCGCTAGGACAGATGGCAAGAGTTTGACATGGGTAGGGAAGCAATGTATACATAGTGAGACTGTGAAATTTGTCAAAATAATGAAGGGTGGAAAAATGCACAAAAAATTGGTGCGGCTGGGGACTCGAAACCAAGACCGTGTGGGTTTGTGGTGTTTAGGGCTGCGCTGGTAACCGCTAGGACAGATGGCAAGAGTTTGACATGGGTAGGGAAGAAATGTATACATAGTGAGACTGTGAAATTTGTCAAAAAATGTGATACCGTGAATGTTTGCACACGCGTGAGAGTGGTTTTCCTTTGTTTTGCACTAAAATTTTGGAGGGTTGGAAGGTTCAAAACGTATGTTTGCACTGCCATGTGGTTTTGGTTAGAGTGGCACTTGGTTTAGTGTTAGAATGGCACTTGGTTTAGGATTTAAACGGACTAAATTTGCATGTTAGTTCATGAATTATTTTTTTGAATAAAACGTAGGGCTTCTCACCCCCTCTTTTGAATGACAACCACAAGTTCTCGAGCTTCATGACTTGGTTTAGGGAAGAAATTATATGCTTGGGCACAGACATTTTTTAACACACATAATAAACCCTAATAAATAACTTAGATAAGATGCAACACAAGTACCATTACAATAATAAGTTCACGGACAGTTCACGGACACATGACGAAACATGACACGACATGACACGACATAGAAAAGCAACAAATAAAAAACAAAACAGTCTTCATCTTGATCTCCTCCTTCCACTTTGGCCGCGCACGCCCCTTCAACACCGTCTTCATCTTCACACCTCCTCCTCGTCGTCGTAGGGAAGGGAGTGCATCCCGGCTGGAGTGGGGAAGATGTTCTCGTAGTTGGTGTAGATGTTGTAGACGGTGAAGAAGATGGCCTCGCAACCGCACCAAAAGACTTGGCCCAGGAGCTCACGCGCGTCAAATGGGTTGGTGAAGGTGACCATGAGCAGTAGGAGGATGCCGCCGCGGTCACGAACCTCGTTGAGGGTGAACATCCTCGGCGAGCCCCGTGGGAAGTGGGCATAGCCGTTCCTGAGGAAGGCGCGGGTGAGTTCGACGGAACCCCTCCACCTTGAAAAAGCCCACACGCGGAGCTCCCTCTCCACGAGCATGCCCGGTGGGTAGCGCCGCTCCGGCACGATAGGCGGACGGCTGAAGGTCGGCCCGTTGAACTGCATGGTCTCGGTTGGGGAGGGCTCGGTCGATTGGGTGTTTGAAGTTGGAGAGAATGGATCGGATCTGGCTTATGGGTGGGAGAGGAAGATAGGCACCCCATTTATAGGCCTGTGGGTGGGAGAGGAAGAGAGAAAGGGTGAGAATGGTGCGTGTGTGAATCCGAACGCGTGTGTGTATCCGTTACGCTTTGCACTCTTAAAATTTTTGCACAAAAACGATGCATGCATGGGGCGCATGCGTGCATTTGAATCACTGCATAGCTCTTTGACCGGACGGTGCATCTGACTCGTTGAACCACCTAGCTGGCCTCGCTAGCCTAGAGCGCCTAGCACGCCTCGCTCGCCTCGCTTGCATGCATGCACGTCGCAGCCTCCCGCGCATGCAAACTCATGTCGCAGCCTATGCACGTCGCCGCCTCCCATGCATGCATGCAAGTCCTGGAAAGGCTGGGACGGGCTATTTACTGCGGTCTCAAGCCCAGACAACGAGACGGCCCAACGGTCCATCCAGCACGCCCGATATTTGTTTAAAAAAAGAATCTCCCAGCCAATCAGATCGCATCTCGCGGATCGCCCCCCTCCTCCCCACAGATTCCTTCTAGAAGGTATAGATCGACGGCCCTTGTTCAGCACTAGGGTTAGATGAACGGTCCTGGTTCAGCGCTGGGTTAGCGGGGTTTGGGAGGGGTTTGGAGCAGTCAAAGCTATGTTTGACCAGATTTCAAATGAGCATAATAAATTAAATAAAAATCAGAAAAATAAAAAGCCAGCACACATAGTCTTCTTATGTCATATACTAATGATTTAAGTTGATAAACAAGGTTTACATAAATTTAAACGATAAGTTCATGTGTATTGTATGATATCTCGAGTATCTCAAACTCTTTTGTATGAAGTGAAGAGAAGTGTTTTGGGGAAATAAACGTGAAAATTTCAAAAAACTCACCATAGCTTCATTTTAGAGTGACTAAGAAGGATCCAGGCTTAGTTTTTCATTTTGATGTTTTACACTTATTTAAATCTTGGTCAAAGTTAAGTTTGACCAGAATTCAAATGAGCATAATAAATTAAATAAAAATCAAAAAAAGAAAAAACCAGCGCACATAGTCTTCTTATGTCATATACTAACGATTTAAGTTGATAAACAAGGTTTACATACATTTAAACGATAAGTTCATGTGTATTCTATGATATCTCGAGTATCTCAAACTCCTTTGTATGAAGTGAAGAGAAGTGATTTGGGGAAATAAACATGAAAATTTCAAAAACCTCACCACAGCTTCATTTTAGAGTGACTAAGAAGGATCCAGGCTTAGTTTTTCATTTTGATGTTTTACACTTATTTAAATCTTGGTCAAAGTTAAGTTTGACCAGAATTCAAATGAGCAAAACAAATTTAAAAAAAATCAAAAAAATGGAAAAACCAGCGCACATAGTCCGTATATATAGAATATATATTTAGGAAAGTTATTTGGTTGATTTAGACAAGGTCGGAAAAAAACCTTGCTTAGAGATGAGGCCGTTTACCCTACCTTTGGACCCTCATTTTAGCACATTTTTCATGAAAATTTCAAAAACCTCACCACAGCTTCATTTTGGATTGACTAAGAAGGATCCAGGCTTAGTTCTTCATTTTGATGTTTTAGACTTGTTTAAATCTTGGTCAAAGTTAGGTTTGACCAGAATTCAAATGAGCAAAACAAAATTCAAAAAAATCAAAAAAAAAGGAAAAACCATGTGCTCATTCAAACATCATCCAACAGATTTAACCATCATGTCAAACATAGTTCTAACATCATCCAACAGAAATACAACATTATTCATAATGTTTCATAATTATTCACATATAGCGTTCGGGCTTCTGTCTGTTCCTTGAGCTTCTTGCCATCACTTTGCTCCTCGTGCACCTTGTGCTCATTGCTTCTTCTCTTCTCCTCTTGGTTGTCGGTACCTTGTGCGTCTTCTTCAAACCTATCATAGAGCTGTGCAAAACATAAAGGGTAATGAGATCATGTGAAGTGACCCATAAATGTACATTAGTATTTGACCCTTGCAAGATTTACATACCTAGCAGAACTCACAACAACAGAAGGTTGGTCACCATATAGAGCCTCACTTGGATCATCATTTGGAGCCTCACTTGGATCACCAAGATCATCATTTGGAGCCTCACTTGGATCACCAAGATCATCATTTGGAGCCTCACTTGGATCACCATGATCACTATTTGGAACCTCACTTGGATCATCGTCAAAATCATGCGGCTGTTGACCATCATCATTTCGAACCTCGTCAAAATCCTCATCTGATGCAACCAGCTGCTGTCCATCATTTTCATCGAAGCCTTCATCGAAACTCTCTCCGAACGCTGGATCTACTGTGTTATCACAATACTTACCGAAATGAGCAGACCCACCACATCTTGTGCACTTACGCTTCTTCGCTCCAAGTCCAGCTCCTTCGCTACGAGGTCTGATTCGACTCTTCCTTGGTCTACCTGATGCTCTTTTCAGAACTGGAGTGCAAAGCTTGAATCCAGGGTCCACCATGTCCCATTGTTGTTTTCCCTCCATAGCAGGCAAGGCATAAGCATATGTGGCTTTGAACCTTGCAACAGAGTAGTAATCATGCACATACTGCTGAATGTTCCCTGCTGGACCAGGGAGAGAAGTGATGAAAAACAAGGCATGAATGCATGGCAACCCAGTTATCTGCCATTGCCTACAAATGCAAGTTCTAGCTTCTAAATCCACTGGATATCTCCATTCCCTCTTCTCTTTATCCAAATATGATATCTCTGCTGTGGTACCCGAGCAAAGAGTCATGTTCATTTCCAAGCCTGTTGTTTTCTGCATCAGCTCATTCATCACGGCAGGGATGATAATGTGGCCCATGAATTTTGCCTCGGTTATTCCTACACGATAATGAAATTTCTTCATGTATTCTATCCTTATCCTGTCCAGCAAATACACCACATAATGACCCTTTAGTTTCCGGATCGTTGAGTTGAAAGACTCTGCTAGATTATTGTGCACATAGTCAACTTTGCTCAGTTCACTGAATTGGCTTCTGGCCCATAACTTGGAGTGGTGTGTTTCCAAGTATTCTTTCACTTTGGGATTCATGTATAACTGCCTCAAGTGGTAGTTGTGCTTCTTCACACTGCAAGTCAAAGATGCTAGCCATAAATTGTCGGTATACACCTTTCCTTTGAATTTCTTCATGAAATTTGCAGCAAGGTGACGCATGCATTCCCTATGCTCTACTCCAGGGAACACATTGTCCACGGCCACTTCCAAACCTTTGCAGGCATCTGTATGAATGACCAACCCATTGGGATGTGCAATAGCCCGGCGCAGATTATGCAAAAACCAAGTCCAGCTCTCCTCAGACTCTGTCTCCAGCACACCGTAGGCAACTGGAAATACAAAACTGTGTGCATCAACTGCACAAGCAGCTACTAACTGTCCTTTAAACCTCCCTGTGAGAAAAGTGGCATCAATAGCCAAATAAGGCCTGCAACCTGCCAAAAAACCCCGGCGACAAGCCTCAAAGCAGACAAAAACCCTCCTAAAGCATTCCTTGGTCTTTGTCACTCCCCTGAATGTGTACTCCACGGTGTGGTGATCAATATCTACAATACTACCTGGGCTTGTCCTCTCCACTTCACCTTTGAATGAATACAACAATTGAAAACTTTCCTGCCAGTTACCATACATAGAATCCATAGCCTATTGTTTACCATTGAACAACCTCATGTATGGTAAATCTATCTTGAATTTATCTTTGATGTTCTTATGCAATTCCTTTGGACCCACTTGCTGGTTTTCTTTCACCCACTTCTTTACTTCTTCTGCCACCCATCTTGACTTGGCTCTACTGATTGTATCCTTCCTAAGGGTTGATTCCTGGCAAGTGTGCTTAAAAGGGTTAACTTTGACCTGAACATTAGTGCTATTTCGCATTTTAGATGCGAGCAACCTCCATGGACAACCCTCAGTCGGACAGTGCACTCTGTAACGTACTTGATCGCTCTTATCAACTTTGAAAGTACGTTCTACCTTGATGTAGTATGTCACAACTGCATTTCTACACTCATTCATGGATGCAAAAATTGTACCTTCTTCCAAATTAGGGTTCAAAGGGTCCCATTCAACAGCTGCAAGGTCTTCGTCCTCACCCACCGCGTCATCATCCACACGGACTGCATTGTGAGCCTCATCTTGGTTATCAGCCCTAGGTGCCCGTCATAAATTTCGAATAACATCAGAATATAGCTTCTCTTCATCAACCCCAGAATTGTAGTCATCATGCTCCACTTCAAGGGGGACCCTACTGCTGTTTCCCACACTTGTCGAGCCACCATGTCGTCGTGCACCAACTGACTGTTCTGGCTAGAGATGCCATTACGACGACTTGGTTCTCCCCGAGATGTTGCATCCATCATCCTAGGTCCAAATGCCTGCTCAAGCACATCAACTTGCAGCCTCACATGAAAATTATCTTTCTCTTTATGCCTAACAAACATGGTAGCTAGCTCTTCATCATTACTAACTGTCACCCATTTCTTTTCCCCATCATAGTATTTGTATACCACTTCATCAAGCAAACCCCAAGGATATTGGCTACAAATTACCTCCCCAAATTCTCTGAAACTCCAATTACTAGCCATTGGCAACCGATAATCAAAACCTCCTTGGTATTTCTTCTGATCCTTTGCATCAAACGTGTACTGGTCCCTTCTAATGTACATCAAGAAAGCAAACCGCAACTCCATCCTAACCGGCGAAAAACAGAGACGCAATCAGCACACTAATTGGGCAAACCTACTCGAATCGAGTGTTCAAATGCACAACTAAGCTCAATCTAAACAGGAGGCAAGACTTACCCCTCGGGAACCCAGTCGTGGACGCGGCGGATCTCGGCCCGATGCCTGCCTCGCCAGATACTCCGGGGTCGCCGCTGCTCTCTATTTCGGCCTAGGGTTCTTCCTCCTAGTTCAAATAGCTCCAGCAGCCCCCCACCTTTGAGCGCTCCGGCCGGGCGCACGGAAGGAGGCCGCGCCGCGGGTCGAGCAGGTGGCGGGCGCCCCACCCGTGGCGTCGCAGGAAGGTGGCGGGCGTCGTAGGCAGCCGTGGAGCATAGGCGCAGAAAGGTAGCGGTGGAGTAGGCGTGCAGCTGGTGCGGGGCAGGTCCTGGCCGCGGCGCAAGTGCTGGCGGTGGCGCAGGTCAGCCGGCCGGCGGGGAAGCGGATGGGCAGAGTGAGCTATGAATGATTTGGGGATTTAGTTGCACGGGCCTACATGTCAGCTCCGGACCCACGTCCACGCGGTCCCACGTGTAAGCTCCGGACCCACAACTTAACGCTGGCGGACGGAATGGACTCAAATATGGCCGTTTGGCCTCGTCATAGTAGCTGTGCATGGACTAGGGGCAAAACTGAGCACAATTTGCATCTGAGGGCAAAACTGAGCATAGAGACACCACTGAGGGCAAAAGGGTAATTAACCCCTATTAATTTGAGGAAATGTTTTGGCATCGCTAGTGCCACTGATTTTTTTATATATCAAAAGAGGGGGTCTCCTCCGATTTCATTAAAGAAACCCTACCATAGAGAACCATTATCCGACAACATCTCAGTGTAAACGGGCAGTTATGCAACTACTACTAGACCGGACTAAGTACTAGTAGGAGACAAGTTCGCCACATAAGCTAGGCAGGTAGGGGGACGTAGCACCAGCTCGACCAAGTTTGGATTACAACCCAAGTGCTACCACAAAAACATCAGGGGGGAGATAGAGCCAGCTTCAGCATCCCAGTCTAAGCACCCCCGGCCTCCATCCTTGCGATGCATGGTACACCTCGTTTGCCACCTGCTCGACCCTAGTGCCACTGATAAAATGAAGTAATAATATAGTAAAATAGAGCAAGTGTCCTCTCTATCATTTCATTTCCGATGTAGATAAATAAAGTGCTTCTCTTTGTTAGTATATGTTTCATCAACTAGTCCCATTGTTAATGTTTAAGCGTTTTTGCAAACTGGGGTGCTTAATTTTAGTTGATCTGCAGAAAAATAGAGATTGGAATGTCTCAAGGCCCCTCCTTGTACTACCGCTATACGATGATGTTCATCACTGGCAGAAGGTGTATCGAGGAGACTTGGGTCGATTTCCGGTATGAGGTGTATCGTATGAGGCGTCGTAGGGCCCATCTCGCCCTCGCAGCATGGCGTACTATGATACTATCACAATATTTTCTTCTATTTATTAGTGTATGTTTCATCAACTAGTGCCATTATAATGTAATCACGCTTTTTCATTATCTGTGCAAACAGGGTTATTCAGCTGCATTTTGGTGGAACTGCACAAATGTACGGATGGAACCGACATATATGCAGAGTGCAAGGTGCCAAGTAAAAATTACCGACACCAACCCTGCTCCATCTAAGCATTGGCATCCACCACCACCAGTGGGATGTGTGGCGCTCACTGTGGACGGATCTTTCTCGGCAGCAAATCCTCTAACCAAATACTAGTAGCTTAGACTTCAAAAAAAATTACTAGTAGCTTATATTGGCAGTTTTCTAGGGAGTACTCTTTTCTGAAAGAAGCACCAATCTATTTTTCTTTATTTTTGCACAGTGTCACAACTTTGACCCAAAGGTCCAGAGCTATTTTAGGGTGATTGGCGTGGTACTCGGAGACTGATTGTAAGCATGATTTTTATTTGTTGTCACACTGATTGTAAGCATGAGCAGATGGAAGATTAGGTTAGTGCGAAGCTTACCTTAAACCCTACTAACGCCATTGAAACGAGGCGAGCATCAAGGGAACCGTGGAGAATGGTGGGGAAGTGATGTCGCGCCATCCGGCCTCCTCTTGCGGTGGTAGAACGAATACTCCTGTGGCTCCGGTTGGCTCTGCACCCTCACGAATGGCACATCGTACTCGATCGATTCGTTATCCTCTGGGTGCTTGACCTTCGACCTGTACGCCCACCACCTCCGCCTGACTTTCGCCTTGGGCGAATCTGTTTGCTCCACCGCCCAGAGGAGATACTCGATGAACTCGAAGGACTGCGGCGTGACTGCCGCCGAGGAGTACATCACCGCCCTCATCGCCGCAGTCTCGCTCTTTCGCATACATTGCCACATTGCCCTCACCTTCCTCGAAATCTCCCACTCATTGTCAAACCAAGTAAGGATCTCCTTCAACCTGGCTAACTTTGCCTGGTCGCCGTCGGTGATCTGCCTGATTCGCTGTTGCATCCTCTCCATAGATGTCCTTCTGAGTGGTCCGGTGCTAGCTTTGGAAGGTGGGAGGAGAGACAGTGGTCTTGCAATAGAGAAGAGGGAGAGGCGAGGCGATGGTTTTGGAATGGAGATGATGGAGAGGAGAGGGGGTGGTTTTGCAATGGAGAAGAGGGAGAGGCGAGACAGTGGTTTTAGAATAGAGATGATGGAGAGGAGAGGTTTCCCTGCTTTTCGGTCACTAACAGGTGGGCCCCGCGCTTGCTGGGACCCATGTGTTAGTGTCTCAATGGCAAGATGGGCTACGTCAGGGGATCCTTGTCCGAGGAGAGAGGAGGTGGTTTTGCAATGGAGAAGAGGGAGAGGTGAGGCAGTGGTTTTGCAATGGAGATGATGGAGAGGAGAGGAGATGGTTTTGCAATGGAGAAGAGGGAGAGGAGCTTAGGGTTGTCAGTATTTGCAGGTTGTGAATTGTGTTTTGTGTTGTGTATTTTCAGAGTACTTTCAGATATGAATGTCTTTTGAATTTCAGATTTGCAGTATTGAGCATATGAAGTATTTTATGAATTCTAGAGATCTATTTTTAGCACTTAAAAAATGTATTTTCATAGGAGTATAAAAGTGCAGACAATGTGATTCTCAGAGAAGAAACTGCAAGTTTCAGTTTCAGATAAGAAACTGCAATTTCAGTTTCAGATAAGAAACTAGAACTTTTAGAGGCAGAGCATTTATATTAACACGGCCTTTTCAAACAGGGTTAAAATCATGTTGGAAGTTTTATTCATGGTCGAAAATGGAACTACCAGCGAGTTAACATCATGCTGATCAACATTCATGCATAGCACATCTTCATATGATGCACAGTCAAAAAGGTATGCTATTTTCAAAATGCCCACACAATGTCGAGTGTGCGAAAAATAGAGAAAACGAGGGATGAAATTTTGGCAAGTGTTGGACGTGGTGTGCGTGGATGACAATGGGGACCCACATGTCAATAATGGCAGAGGCAAAAAGTTTGGACATATTTTCCCTGCATCAGGTGGAATCAAACCCGGGCGGAACAGCTGTCGGGTAGTGTCACTTGGCCATTGGGCTAGTTCAATACTTTCGTTACAAATAAGGCACTGCCTCAGGTGGTCCGATCTCCTCCTGTGCCTTTGTGCGCTCGTCGCCGCGCCACTGTCTGCCATTGTGAACATGCTGAACAAACGAGAGGAATCTGGAGAGGACAGTACGTGGAGAGGCGGACAGTCGGGACCCACCAGGTCTATGGCCGTAAGCAGGCAAGTGCCTCATCGAAAAAAATACTTCCTCCTAATGCTATACTGACGTTGGGGCCCACGGGTTTGTCAACATAGTTACTTTTTGTAGGTGCTTCAACGTAGTTACTGTAGGAGATACATTCACAACGAAGCCGGGGAGCTGGCAGGTATCATTTATTATCACCGGGGCAGCAAGTTTCAGCTTGGTTTTGGGCTGCCCCGTCTAGGCTTTCTTTTTTAATATGCGCAGCCCACGACATGCCGGTTTGTATTTTTTTGAGGGCCATCATGTATCGATAGGCCTATGGACCTCCCATCCGAGGTCTTATTTTTCCTGAAACACCGGCAGCCCAATTTATGTATTTTATTAAAGAAAACGCAGAGGTCTATTCTATTTTTCTATATAAGAATAGGAATGTCTGGTCTAACTTATGTTTCCCTTCTAACTATATTATATATATTTAAATTATTTTATATGTTATTATATATTATTTTTATTGTCATCATATATTTAACAGATACTTACATATGTAAGAAAGCAATATCCCAGATCTTATAAACTTATAAAAATAATTTCTTAACAATAAAATCCTGGATTTTTTTGTCAACGAAAATCCTGGTGATTATGTACAAAAGCTTGGTAAGATTTAAGGACCAATGTAATAATAGATCACTTATTATTTAAATATATTTATAACAAAATGCTCAGCCCCTGTTTATCTTTTGATAACATTGCTGCACCCAACCCAACATTATAATTAGAATCAGCCCAGCAAAATCGTGTATTTCGAGAAAGTGCAAATGGCCAATTTTTAGGAAAAAAACTAAATGGCCCGCATGGACGCTACATTATTTTTTCACCCAGCCCAGCAAATGAACTGTAGTTCTAAAAAAAGAGGTCACATTGACTGTAAATTCTGAAAAAATGGGTTGAATATGTGCCAAATTTTTGGAGGCTGAAATGTGGGCCAATAGGTTGAAGCTAACACAAGTTGTTGTCAACTTAGTCAACAAATGATTCTGACATTGTTAGCCATTGGATTTACGTCCAATGATCGGCATCCATCTTCAATCTCTCGTCTTCTTCCTCCAGCGCCGCCAGGACCACCTGCTCCCGCCTCCTGCTGCTAGCAGCTCTGCTTAGCACGCTTCGCTGTGAAGCGCTACCCCACCGTTGGCCAGGCCATCCCTCCACCCCTCCACACCTCTTGTTCTTCTCCACCGACTGCCGAACCACACCGCACCAGAACCAGTTAACCCTCGTACACCTCTCCGTCTGTGACTCTACTCCCGCGTCTTCCCATCTTCGGCTCGTTGCTGTCCGGGGCCTCGCCATCGTCCACCACCTTGGATGCGCTCGGCGCGGAGTGGTCAATGTGGTCAACGAACAACATCCATCGGAAGTAGACCATGCGTGGAGAGGCTGGCAGCTGGGTCCACGGCCGCACGCAAGGAAGTGCCTCCTTATCACGCGCAAAATAATGATTCCTCCACCTGACAGCTGGGACCCACTGGAAGGGCCTCTGTATTTTGCGAAAAAACATTCCCCTTGCTGACAGGTCGGACCCACCAGCTATATCTTCGCACGCAAGGAAGTGCCTCCTTATTACGCACAATAAAACGAATACCCCATGCTAGCTGGGACCCACCATAGTGGGAGGCTGGCTTGTGGGCCTACCAAGTTGACGGGGACAGAGGGCTTTCTCAATTTAGTCAATATGAACAATTCTAGCTCCAGTGATCGTACAATGTCCATCCAACGGCCCTAGTGCTTCTTCAACCTCTGGTCTTCTTGCTCCAGCCGCCCAAACCACTGCCGGTCATGCTGTGTGCTCGTGCCTCCCGTGGCCGGCTGTGATGCCGCGGAGGCCTCACCGCCTCCTACTACTCCCACCGCAGGCCAGGCCATCCGCCTCTACTCACCCACACCCCCTGTTTGTCTGCCGCGATGACAGCCTCACACCGCAGCCGAACCAGTGAACCCTCATACTCCTCTCCGCGTGGGCTTCCACTGTCGTGTCTTCCCCGGCTCCGCGTCGTCCCCTTCCTAGGCCTCACTGTCGTCCACCGCTGTGGTTTTCTTGGCGCGACGTGGTCAACGTGGTCAAGGAACGACTTCCATCGAAAGAGTACTATACGTGGAGAGGCTGACAGCTGGGTCCACGGTCGTGGTAAGGAAGTTCCTCCTTATTACGCGGAAAATAATGATTCCTCCACCTGACAGCAGGGACCCATCGGATGGGCCACCATATTTCGTGAAAAAATGTTTTCCCCCTAACTGTTGGGACCCACCAGCTACATCTTCGCACGCAAGGAAGTGCGTCCATATTACGGGCAAAAAAATGATTTGCCCCCATGACTGCTAGGACCCACAAGCTACATTTTCGCACGCAAGGAAGTGCCTGACAGTCGGGATCCACCTGGTCGAAGCGTACGTAGCGTTGTCATTCTGGTCCTGAACGTATACGTACATACTGGTCGATGTAGAGGCGCGCACGTGTCGTAGTAGAGGCGCGCACGTGTCATAGTAGAGGCGCGCATGTAGCATGTAAACGTACGTACATCGGCCAGGGTGTAAGAAAGTAAATATGGCCACATACGTACATGCGGGCGGGGTCTCGAATGCCTACTCGCGCATACGTATGGCCAGGGATCGTGTACATGGCTGGGTCGGAACGGAGAAACTGCGTCGTCCTCGTGTTCATGGGGAGGCAACAAAATGTGTCGTGTTCATCGAGGGGCAACGAAACGCATGCTTTCATCGGGAGCCAACCAGCTTGGACATAACAGCCGATGGAAACGAGGCTTGGCATACCGTAGAACAAAGGAAACGGCCTTGTGTTCGACCGGCCACGGTCGAAACGGGATCATGTTCATCGTGAGGGGTCTGGCGTACCGCAATATGGAGGAAACGGACCTCCTACGGTGGAAACGGGGTCCTATTGATCAGGAGGGTGTGGCGTACCGCAAAACGGAGGAAACGGACTTGTGTTGGAGCGCTACGGTCAAAACGGGGGTCCTGTTCATCGGGAGGGGTGTGGCGTACCGCAAAATGGGACTCCACGGGCTACTGTTCATCTCCACCGTCGACCTCCTCCAGCCTCCACGGGCTAGTGTTCATACACCGTCGACCTCCTCCAGCCTCCACCTGCGACTGTTCATCCACGGGCTCCTGTTCATTCAGCCTCCACTGCGCGCTCCTCCATCGGCTACTGTTCAACCAGCCCTCTCGATGGGGTCCTGTTCAACCATCCCTCCACGGGCTACTGTTCATCCAGCCCTCCACCGGCTACTGTTCAACCAGCCCTCTACTGGTTACTATTCATCCACCCCTCCACGGGGTCCTGTTCATCCATCCCTCCAAGGGGTCCTGTTCATCCACCGGCTCGATCGATCGCGATACTGTTCATCCAGCGGCAATGGCCTCTACTACCACGGGGTCCTGTTCATCCAACCCCCCACCGGGAACTGTTCATCCAAACCCCCCCCCC
>NC_041385.1:680634522-680659202 GCF_002162155.2 Triticum dicoccoides | reverse complement strand
AGAGGCAGCATCGATCGGCTTCGGTTAGCAGCAGTAGCCAAGGAATCAGTCGGGCTCAGTTAACAGCAAGGGATCGATCGATCGCTCAGGTTCAGTAACGCATAGCCTGCAGTGCAATCGCTCGGGTTCAGTTAGAGCCATACACCTCGCTCGGGTTCAGTTAGAGCCTAACGCCTTGCACACACGCTCGTACGTACAAGAGAAACGCGCATCGCTCGGCCTCCGACCACCCACCGTAACCGGGAACTCCCCAATATTTTCCTCACCCTCACTTCTACCATGGTTTTTTCCGTCATGGACGACCCAAAGAATATCATGCAGCTGCTTCTCCAGCCCACCCAGGACGAAAAGCCCATTTTCTGTCATGATTTTTTGTCATAGAAGTAGGACCCCACTACATCTATCATGATACCGGATTTTGTCACAATTATCGTCATAGAAGTGTCATAAGTATGACAAAAAAATTTCGTTCAGCCCAAAATGTCACGGATGTGTGTTTTTTTGTAGTGCAAGGAGGGAATTGGGTTCACACCCAAGTCTAAGAACAAGAAGAAGAATTACAAGGCCAAATGACCTCCTCCTCTCAAGCAAACTTTTGTGAAGGAGGGAGAGGGTGCTTCCAAGGAGAACAAAAACAATGTGAAGGGTGGTGATGTCAAGAAGGGCAATGCCACTCCTTCCAACAAAGCCGACGACTTTAACCCTTCTTATGTGTTGTGTCGTGCTAGTGATGGGCATGTTTATGCTATATTTTTTGGTTCTCCTTATGAGTGTATTGAATGGTCTATTTGGGTTCCTAAGACACTTGTTACTAACATTAAAGGACCCATTACAAAATGGGTACCTAAAACCAAGCATTGATCTCTTATAGGTGTTTGCTTTAGGTGGGGGATCATGGTTGCTCGATAGTGGAGCCACAAATCATATGACCGGAAGCAAGGACTTGGTGGTGGAAGTGCACAAGATTCCATCTATGCCCACCAATGTCGAGTGGGGTGATGCCTCGTCTTCTAAGGTATTGGGACTTGGCAAGGTTGTAATTTCTCATGATCTCATGATCGAGAAAGTCATGCTTATTGAGTCCCTTGCATACAATTTACTTTCCGTTCGTCAACTTGCACTCATGGGCTTTGCCACTTTCTTTGATATTGATACCATGGCCCTCTTGTGGAGCAAGACTCTTAAAGTAGCCTTTGTTGGGCATGTCGAGAATGGTCTCTATGTGATTAACTTTTCGGAGCGACCCACTAAGACCGCGACATGCCTAATGACTAAAGTTGACATGGGATGGCTTTGGCATCACTGCTTAGCCCATGTCAATATGAGATCTTTGCAAAGTCTTCTCAAGGGGGACCATGTCCGTGGACTAACAAATGTTAGTTTTGCCAAAGATCGTGCTTGCAGTGCTTGTGTTGAAGGAAAGTTACATGAGAAGGCTCACCCTCGCATGACTATTATTTACTCAAAGATGCCTTTGGAGCTCCTTCACTTGGGTCTCTTTTGGCCTCCATCCTTTGATAGTCTTGGGGGTACAAAGTATTGCTTGGTGATTGTGGATGATTATTCAAGATACACTTGGGTGTACTTCTTCAAGAGGAAGAGTGAGACCCAACAAACCGCCATTGACTTTGCAAATGAAGCTCAATGCCAACACAATGCAAAGATCTTGACGATTAGAAGTGACAATGGCACCGAGTTCAAGAACTACACCTTGATTGAGTTTCTTAGTGATGAGGGGATCAATCATCAATATTCTACACCTTACACCCCTCAACAAAATGGTGTAGCAGAGAGGAAGAACCGGACGTTGATGGATGCGGCAAGGTCCATGATGGCGGAGTTCAAGTCTCCATACAACTTTTTGGCCGAAGCCATCAACACCGCGTGTCATGCATCCAATCGGCTCTATCTCCGTAAAGGCTTGAACAAAAATCCATATGAGATACTCACCGATAACAAGCCCAACCTCAAGTACTTTCGAGTGTTCGGGTTAAGTGTTTCATTCTCAAGAAAGGTGTTCATTTGTCTAAATTTGAGGCTAGAGCTCATGAGGGCATATTTGTTGGTTATGCTACAAACTCTCATGCTTACCGTGTCCTCAATAAGCCCACGGGACTTATTGAGGAGACGTGTAACGTGGAGTTTGATGAGAATAACGTCTCCCAAGTGGAGCAAAGTGGTACTTGTGATGTAGGTGATGAAATTCCTCCCCAAGCCATAAGAAGAATGGGTGTTGGTTTTATCCTACCCATTGAGGAGAAGGGAAATGTTCCACTCAAGTGGAACCATCACCAACCCAAGACCCACATGCTTCCGAAGAACAAAGTGAAGGCCCTCAACCTCATGAACAAGATCAAGGGCAAGATGGTGTTGAACCACCAAGTGATGCCCAGGGTCAAGATCTCACCTCCGAGCAAGTTCAAGATCAAGATCAAGCTCAAGATCAAGAACAAGCTCAAGACGACGCTCAAGATGATCAAGTTACCGCTCCTCAACTTACTCCTAAGGAGGAATTGGAGCGTCGTGCCGCCAAGATTGCTTCCAAGCTCACTACCAAGGGTCATCTAATGACGAATGTGCTTGGAAGCATACGAAAGGGGGTAACACTCATAGACAATTAGCAAACTATTGTGAACATCACACATTTGTTTCTTGTGTTGAACCCCAAAAGGTCTATGAGGTGCTCGAGGATCCGGATTGGCTTAATGCCATGCATGAAGAACTCAACAACTCCGAGCACAACAAGGTGTGGAGATTGGTGCCAAGGCCAACGGGGAATCATAATGTCATTGGAACCAAGTGGATATTCAAGAACAAGCAAGATGCTCATGGAATTATCGTTCGCCACAAGGCTCGGCTGGTAGCACAAGGCTACTCCCAAGTCGAGGGTATCAACTACGGTGAAACCTTTGCTCCTGTTGCTCGCCTTGAATCCATTCGTTTGTTGATTGCTTATGCTTCTCATCATAACTTTAAGTTGCGACAAATGGATGTGAAGAGTGCTTTTCTTAATAGTCCTATTAATGAGTTGGTGCATGTCAAACAACCCCCCGGGTTCGAGGATCCCTATTTCCCCGATCATGTGTACCAACTCGGTAAGGCACTCTATGGCCTTAAACAAGCCCCACGTGTGTGGTATGACCACCTTATCAAGTTGTTGCAAGATCATGGGTTTGAAATTGGGAAAATCGACCCCACACTTTTTACTAAGAAGGTCAAAGGGGAGTTGTTTGTGTGCCAACTATATGTTGATGATATTATATTTGGTTCCCCTAACAAAGCTTTCAATGAGGAATTTGCCACTCTCATGACCTCAAAGTTCAAGATGTCCATGATGGGAGAGTTGAAGTTCTTTCTCGGGTTCGATGTCAAGCAAAGAAGAGAAGGAACCTTCATCAACCAAGCCAAATACACTCAAGAAATGCTCAGGAGATTCAAGCTAAGTGATGGCAAGCTGGCTTCCACTCCAATGCCCGTCAAATGCCAACTTGACATAGACCCAATGGTAAAGCGGTGGATCAAAAGGTATATCGCTCCATGATTGGCTCCTTGCCTTACCTTTGTGCATCTAGACCGGATATCATGTTGAGTGTGGGAATTTGTGCATGGTTTCAAGCCGCACCTAAGGAAAGCCACTTTGTGGCGGTCAAGCGAATCTTTTGATATTTGGATCATACCCAAAACTTTGGCTTATGGTATCCAAGAGGAGAAAACTTCAACCTTGTAGGCTATTTGGACTCTGATTGGGTGGGACAAAGTGGATAGAAAGTCAACTTCCGTAGGGTGCCAATTCCTTGGTTGCTCTTTGGTGAGTTGGTCTTCTAAGAAGCAAAGTTGTGTGTCTCTCTCATCCATCGAAGCGGGGTATGTGGCCGCCGGTAGGTGTTGTGCACAACTTCTATGAATGAGGCAAACTTTAAATGGTTATGGTTTCATTTGTGACAAAGTGCCTCTTTGGTGTGACAATGAAAGTGCCATCAAGATTTCTCTCAACTCGGTGCAACACTTCAAGACGAAGCATATTGAGATTCGGTGTCACTTCATCCGGGATCATATTAGGCGAGGGGAGATCGAGCTCAACTATGTCAACACTCATGATAACCTTGCAGATATATTCACGAAGCCCTTGGATGAAGCAAGATTTCGCGAGTTAAGGCATGAGCTAAATATCATTGATTCAAGCAATGTGGCTTGAACCCTTGCATACCACACCATACTCATCTTGATATCTTGTTTAGGTGTAGGCATGGACATAAGGGGAGTGTTGTTTTCTCAATGAACTCTCCCTCCCCCCATTATGCATACATTGATCAACTCTTTCACATTAGCCATTTTTGATGGTACGTGTGCTTCAAAGATGAGTTTTGGTCATGGGCCTGAGGACAATTCTTCGCGGTGCCATACCAATTGACTCAAAATAGGTGGCCCCGGCCACCGCCCTCCCTTTGGAGAGGTTGTGTCTCGTGTTTGGTCCTTGTTGTCTTTTGCCTGCCTTTTCTTCGAGCTGAGTTTGCGTTTGAGTTGCCTCTTGTGTTAGCTTCTTTTGTGTTTTCGGTTGCTTGAAGGTTGCATTGAAAAGGGTGTGTCCCTCTCTTTTTGAGAAAATTGCACTTTCTTGGGGGTATGGTACTACCGTGGCAAGGCACGGCACTACCGCTTTCATCACGGCAGTAATTTTTTACTGCCGCTGGAAGAGCGGTACTACCGCAAGGATCTGCGGTACTAACGCGCTGACATGAACAGGTGGGGGTTAAGAGCGGGGCCGGGGCAGTTCCAACTCCCCCATACCCATTCATCTCTTTTCCCACCCCGCCTCTCTCTCTCTCCTGCCCAAGAAGGGCGCCGGAGGACCTCGCTGGATCTCTGTCTCCGGCCACTCTCCTCGCATTCTGGCCGATGGGATCGTTCCCCACCTTGCCCTCTTGCCATGGACCCCGGTATTTCCCCAAGTCCTTCCCTTTTTGTTCAGTTCTTGTGCTTCTAGGTCTTGGGGAGATGCATGTGTAGCTCGTGTGATTTTTGGCTAAATCTTTGCAAGAGAGGATTGTAGGAGATTGCTAGTGCAGTAGACATGCTATTTGGAATGATACTACAGTATAGTTTGATCAATGGTAGTACCGATCTAGTGTTGCGGTTGTTTCTATATTCGGGTCCATTTTCAGATCCGCTGTTCATGTGGCTCTCAATTTTGTGCGGTACTACCGCTCCTCTTGGAGCGGTACTCCCGCACCCTTACCCATGAACGGACCTCGGCGCGGTACTACCGCTTCCAGAAGCGGTACTATCTCCCAGGGCACGGAAGTAAAAAATTACTTCCGCTCCAGGAGCGGTACTACCGTGCCACTCCGGTATAGTACAACCGCGGCTGGAGCGGCTGTAATTTTTATGCTTCCTTGAGCCTATCCGGTACTACCATAGATTTTTGCTGTTTTATCCTTCCAAATCTCGTGTTTGCTTGTTTCATTTGGTTTTGGCCCTCATCGTTGCAATAATCCGTCTCAGTTTCTCTCGTGTTTGTGTTGTGTGTCATAGGTGGTGGCTCCGATTCCAATGTCCGTTGTTCGAATCCCAGCCGTGACACGGGCTTGAAGCGCATGCGCAACCAAGATGAGGTTCCAGAGGGATCCAGTGCCCCTGAACACAGGACCAAGTCAACCGCCACCAAGACCAAGGAGCCAACAATGGGCATGGATGAGATTCCCCTAGCCGAGTTTATCACTCGCAGGAGGATCAACCCCTGTGTGAAGCCCCATGAGAATTTCAGAGGGAATGATTTGTTTTGGACCAAGCAACATAAACTTATCTTCCTAGATGTGATTGATACGTCTCCAACGTATCTATAATTTATGAAGCATTCATGCTATATTATTATGTGTTTTGAATGTTTACGGGCTTTATTATACACTTTTATATTACTTTTGGGACTAACCTATTAACCGGGGGGCCAGCCCATATTGCTGTTTTATTGCGTGTTTCAGTATTTCGAAGAAAAGGAATATCAAACGGAGTCCAAACGGAATGAAACCTTCGGCAGCATGATTTTTTGGAAGAATATGATCCTGGAGACTTGGAGTTCACGTTAGAAGATCCTCAAAGAGGCCAGGAGATAGGGGGCGCCCCCCCTACTGGGCGCGCCACCCTGTCTCGTGGGCCCCTCGAGCACCCCCCTGACCGACTTCTTTCGCCTATATAGTCCCATGTACCCTAAAAACATCCAGGGAGAAGATAGATCGGGAGTTCTGCCGCCGCAAGCCTCTGTAGCCACCAAAAACCTCTCGGGAGCCCGTTCCGGCACCCTTCCGGAGGGGTATCCCTCACTGGTGGCCATCTTCATCATCCCGGCGCTCTCCATGACGAGGAGGGAGTAGTTCACCCTCGGGGCTGAGGGTATGTGTTGGGGAACATAGTAATTTCAAAATTTCCTACGCACACGCAAGATCATGGTGATGGCATAGCAACGAGAGGGGAGAGTGTTGTCTACGTACCCTTGTAGACCATTAAGCGGAAGCATTATGACAACGCGGTTGATGTAGTCGTACGTCTTCACGAATCGACCGATCCAAGCACCGAACGTACGGCACCTCCGTGTTCAGCACACGTTCAGCTCGATGACGTTCCCCGGGCTCCAATCCAGCTAAGCGTCGGGGATGAGTTCCGTTAGCACGACGGCGTGATGACGATGATGATGTTCTACCGGCGCAGGGCTTCGCCTAAACTCCGCGACGATATGACCGAGGTGGAATATGGTGGAGGTGGGCACCGCACACGGCTAAGGAACGATCCGTAGATCAACTTGTGTGTCTATGGGGTGCCCCCCTCCCCCGTATATAAAGGGGGAGAGGAGGAGGGGGCCGGCCTAAGGGGAGGCGGGCCCTAGGAGGGGGAAACATACTCCAAGTAGTACTCCAAGTAGGTTTGCCCCCTCCCTTTCCTATTCCAAGAAGGAGGGGGAAGGAAGGAGTGGGAGAGGGGGAAGGCAAGGGGGCGCCACCCCCCCCCCTTCCTTGTCCTATTCGGACTCAAGGGGAGGGGGCGCGCCTCTTGCCCTGGCCGGCCCCTCTCTCTCTCCACTAGGGCCCATCAAGGCCCATTACTTCCCGGGGGGGTTCCGGTAACCCTCCGGTACTCCGGTTTTTCTCCGAAAACACCCGGAACACTTCTGGTGTCCGAATATAGTCATCCAATATATCAATCTTTATGTCTTGACCATTTCGAGACTCCTCGTCATGTCCGTGATCACATCCGGGACTCCGAACAACCTTCGGTACATCAAAACTTATAAACTCATAATAAAACTGTCATCGTAACGTTAAGCGTGCGGACCCTACGGGTTCGAGAACTATGTAGACATGACCTAGAACTATTCTCCGTCAATAACCAATAGCGTAACCTGGATGTTCATATTGGTTCCCACATATTCTACGAAGATCTTTATCGGTCAAACCGCATAACAACATACGTTGTTCCCTTTGTCATCGGTATGTTACTTGCCCGAGATTCGATCGTCGGTATCCATTACCTAGTTCAATCTCGTTACTGGCAAGTCTCTTTACTCGTTCCGTAATACATCATCCCACAACTAACTCATTAGTTGCAATGCTTGCAAGGCTTAAGTGATGTGTATTACCGAGAGGGTCCAGAGATACCTCTCCGACAATCGGAGTGACAAAACCTAATCTCGAAATACGCCAACCCAACATGTACCTTCAGAGACACCTGTAGAGCACTTTTATAATCACCCAGTTATGTTGTGACGTTTGGTAGCACACAAAGTGTTCCTCTGGTAAACGGGAGTTGCATAATCTCATAGTTACAGGAACATGTATAAGTCATGAAGAAAGCAATAGCAACATACTAAACGATCAAGTGCTAGGCTAACGGAATGGGTCAAGTCAATAACATCATTCTTCTAATGACGTGATCCCATTAATTAGATGACAACACATGTCTATGGTTAGGAAACATAACCATCTTTGATTAATGAGCTAGTCAAGTAGAGGCATACTAGTGACACTATGTTTGTCTATGTATTCACACATGTATTATGTTTCCAGTTAATACAATTCTAGCATGAATAATAAACATTTATCATGAAATAAGGAAATAAATAATAACTTTATTATTGCCTCTAGGGCATATTTCCTTCAGTCTCCCACTTGCACTAGAGTCAATAATCTAGTTCACATCGCCATGTGATTTAACATCAATATTCATATCTGTATATGATTAACACCCATAGTTCATATCGTCATGTGATCAACGCCCAAAGGGTTTACTAGAGTCAATAATCTAGTTCACATAGCTATGTGATCAACACCCAAAGTGTACTAAGGTATGATCATGTTTTGCTCATGAGAGAAGTTTAGTCAACGGGTCTGTCACATTCAGAGCCGTATGTATTTTGCAAATATTCTATGTCCACAATGCTCTGCACGGAGCTACTCTAGCTAATTGCTCCCACTTTCAATATGTATCCAGATTGAGACTTAGAGTCATTTGGATCAGTGTAAAAGTTTGCACCGATGTAACTTTTACAATGAACTCTTTTATCACCTCCATAATCGAGAAACATCTCCTTAGTCCTCACTAAGGATATTCTTGACCGTTGTCTAGTGATCTACTCTTAGATCAAAATTGTATTCCTTTGCCAAACTCAGAGCAAGGTATACAATAGGTCTAGTACACAACATAGCATACTTTATAGAACCTATGACTGAGGCATAGGGAATGACTGTTCATTCTTTTCTATTTTCTGCCATGGTCGGGTTTTGAGTCTTACTCAACTTCACACCCTGCAACACAGGCAAGAACTCTTTCTTTGACTGTCCCATTTTGAACTACTTCAAAATCTTGTCAAGGTATGTACTCATTGAAAAATCTTATCAAACATCTTGATCTATCTCTATGATCTTGATGCTCAATGTGTAAGCAGCTTCACCAAGGTCTTTCTTTGAAAAACTCCTTTCAAACACTCCTTTATGCTTTGCAGAATAATTATACATTATTTCCGATCAACAATATGTCATTCACATATACTTATCAGAAATGTTGTAGTGCTCCCACTCACTTTCTTGTAAATACAGGCTTCACCACAAGTCTGTATTAAAACTATATGCTTTGATCAACTTATCAAAGCGTATATTCCAACTCCGAGATGCTTGCACCAGTCCATTGATGGATCGCTGGAGCCTGCACATTTTGTTAGCACCTTTCAGATCGACAAAACCTTCTGGTTGCATCATATACAACTCTTCTTTAAAAAAATCCATTAAGGAATACAGTTTTGACATCCATTTGCCAGATTTCATAAAATGTGGCAATTTCTAACATGATTCAGACAGACTTAAGCATAGATACGAGTGAAAAACTCTCATCGTAGTCAACACCTTGAACTTGTCGAAAACCTTTTGCGACAATTCTAGCTTTGTAGATAGTAACACTATCAGCGTCCGTCTTCCTCTTGAAGATCCATTTAATCTCAATGTCTCGCCGATCATTGGGCAAGTCAATCAAAGTCCATACTTTGTTTTCATACATGGATCTTATCTCAGATCTCATGGACTCAAGCCATTTTGCGGAATCTGGGCTCACCATCGCTTCTTCATAGTTCGTAGGTTCGTCATGGTCTAGTAACATAACTTCCAGAACAGGATTACCGTACCACTCTAGTGTGGATCTTACTCTGGAAGACCTACGAGGTTCTGTAGTAACTTGATCTGAAGTTTCATGATCATCATCATTAACTTCCTCACTAATTGGTGTAGTAGTCACAGGAACAGATTTCTGTGATGAACTACTTTCAAATAAGGGAGCAGGTACAGTTACCTCATCAAGTTCTACTTTCCTCCCACTCACTTCTTTCGAGAGAAACTCCTTCTCTAGAAAGGATCCATTCTTAGCAACGAATGGTTTGCCTTTGGATTTGTGATAGAAGGAGTACCCAACAGTTTCCTTTGGGTATTCTATGAAGACGCACTTCTCCGATTTGGGTTCGAGCTTATCAGGTTGAAACTCTTTCATATAAGCATCGCAACTCCAAACTTTAAGAAACGACAGTTTAGGTTTACTGCTAAACCATAGTTCATACGGTGTCGTCTCAACGGATTTAGATGGTGCCCTTTTAAACGTGAATGCAGCTGTCTCTAATGCACAACCCCAAAACGATAGTGGTAAAACCGATAAGAGACATCATAGATCGCACCATATCGAATAAAGTGCAGTTACGACGTTCGGACACACCATAACGTTGTGGTGTTCCAGGTGGCGTGAGCTGTGAAACTATTCCACATTGTTTTAATTGAAGACCAAACTCGTAACTCAAATATTCGTCTCCGCGATCAGATCGTAGAAACTTTATTTTCTTGTTACGATGATTTTTCCACTTCACTCTGAAATTCTTTGAACCTTTCGATTATTTCAGACTTATGTTTCATCAAGTAGATATACTCATATCTGCTCAATTCATCTTGTGAAGGTCAGAAAATAACGATACCCTCCACGAGCATCAACACTCATTGGACCGCATACATCGGTATGTATTGTTTCCAATAAGTCAGTAGCTCGTTCCATTGTTCCAGAGAATGGAGTTTTAGTCATCTTGCCCAAAAGGCATGGTTCGTAAGCATCAAATGATTCATAACCAAGTGATTCCGAAAATCCATCTTTATGGAGTTTCTTCATGCGCTTTACACCGATATGACCCAAACGGCAGTGCCACAAATAAGTTGCACTATCATTATCAACTTTGCATCTTTTGGCATCAATATTATGAATATGTGTATCACTACGATCGAGATCCAACAAACTATATTCATTGGGTGTATGACCATCAAAGGTTTTATTCATTTAAACAGAACAACAATTATTCTCTGATTTTAAATGAATAACTGTATTGCAATAAACATGATCAAATCATATTCATGCTCAACGCAAACACCAAATAACATTTATTTAGGTTCAACACTAATCTCGAAAGTATAGGGAGTGTGCGATGATGATCATATCAATCTTGGAACCACTTCCAACACACATCGTCACTTCACCCTCAACTAGTTTCTGTTTATTCTGTAACTCCTGTTTCGAGTTACTAATCTTAGCAACCGAACAAGTATCAAATACTCAGGGGTTACTATAAACACTAGTAAGGTACACATTAATAACATGTATATCAAATATACCCATGTTCACTTTGCCATCCTTCTTATCCACCATATATTCAAGGCATTTCCGCTTCTAGTGACCATTTCCTTTGCAGTATAATCACTTAGTTTCAGGCTTTGGTCCAGCTTTGGGCTTCTTCGCGGGAGTGACAACTTGCTTGCCTTTCCACTTGAAGTTCCCTTTCTTTCCCTTTGCCCTTTTCTTGAAACCAGTGATCTTGTCAACCATCAACACTTGATGCTCTTTCTTGATTTCTACCTTCGTCGATTTCAACATTACGAAGAGCTCAGGAATTGTTTTCGTCATTCCTTGCATACTATAGTTCATCACAAAGTTCTACTAACTTGGTGATGGTGACTAGAGAACTCTGTCAATCACTATCTTATCTGGAAGATTAACTCCCACTTGATTCAAGCGATTATAGTACCCAGACAATCTGAGAACTTTCTCACTAGTTGAGCGATTCTCCTCCATATTTTAGCTGTAGAATTTGTTGAAGACTTCATATCTCTCAACTCGGGTATTTGCTTGAAATATTAACTTCAATTCCTAGAACATCTCATATGGTCCATGACGTTCAAAACATCTTTGAAGTCCCGATTCTAAGCCGTTAAGCATGGTGCACTAAACTATCAAGCAGTCATCATATTGAGCTAGCCAAACGTTCATAACGTCTGCATCTGCTCCTGCAATAGGTTTGTCACCTAGTGGTGCATCAAGGACATAATTCTTCTGCGCAGCAATGAGGATAAACCTCAGATCACGGATCCAATCCGCATCATTGCTACTAACATTTTTCAACACAATTTTCTCTAGGAACATATCAAAATAAACATATGAAAGCAACAACGCAAGCTATTGATCTACAACATAATTTGCAAAATACTACCAGGACTAAGTTCATGATAAATTTAAGTTCAATTAATCATATTACTTAAGAACTCCCACTTAGAAAGACATCCCTCTAATCCTCTAAGTGATCACGTGATCCAAATCAACTAAACCATAACCGATCATCACGTGAAATGGAGTAGCTTTCAATGGTGAACATCATTATGTTGATCATATCTACTATATGATTCACGCTCGACCTTTCGGTCTCCATGTTCCGAGGCCATATCTGCATATGCTAGGCTCGTCAAGTATAACCTGAATATTCTGCGTGTGCAAAACTGGCTTGCACCCGTTGTAGATGGACGTAGAGCTTATCACACCCGATCATCACGTGGTGTCTAGGCACGACGAACTTTGGCAACGGTGCATATTCAGGGAGAACACTTCTTGATAATTTTTAGTGAGAGATCATCTTAAAATGCTACCGTCAAACAAAGCAAGATAAGATGCATAAAGGATAAACATCACATGCAATCAATATAAGTGATATGATATGGACATCATCATCTTGTGCTTGTGATCTCCATCTCTGAAGCATCGTCATGATCACCATCGTCACCGGCGCGACACCTTGATCTCCATCGCAGCATCGTTGTCGTTTACGCCATCTATTGCTTCTACGACTATCGCTACCGCTTAGTGATAAAGTAAAGCAATTACAGGGCATTAGCATTTCATACAATAAAGTGACAACCATATGGCTCCTGCCAGTTGCCGATAACTTCGGTACAAAACATGATCATCTCATACAATAAATATAGCATCACGTCTTGACCATATCACATCACAACATGCCCTGCAAAAACAAGTTAGACGTCCTCTACTTTGTTGTTGCAAGTTTTACATGGCTGCTACGGGCTGAGCAAGAACCGTTCTTACCTACGCATCAAAACCACAACAGTAGTTCGTCAAGTTGGTGCTGTTTTAACCTTCTCAAGGACCGGGCGTAGCCACACTCGGTTCAACTAAAGTTGGAGAAACTGACACCCGCTAGTCACCTGTGTGCAAAGCACGGCGGTAAAACCAGTCTCGCGTAAGCGTACGCGTAATGTCGGTCTGGGCCGCTTCATCCAACAATACCGCCGAACCAAAGTATGAAATGCTGGTAAGCAGTATGACTTGTATCGCCCACAACTCACTTGTGTTCTACTCGTGCATATAACATCAACGCATAAAACCTAGGCTCGGATGCCACTGTTGGGGAACGTAGTAATTTCAAATTTTCCTACGCACACGCAAGATCATGGTGATGGCATAGCAACGAGAGGGGAGAGTGTTGTCTACGTACCCTCATAGACCGTTAAGCGGAAGCGTTATGACAACGCGGTTGATGTAGTCGTACGTCTTCACGAATCGACCGATCCAAGCACCGAACGTACGGCACCTTCGTGTTCAGCACACGTTCAGCTCGATGACGTTCCCCGAGCTCCAATCCAGCTAAGCGTCGGGGATGAGTTCCGTCAGCATGATGGCATGATGACGATGATGATGTTCTACCGGCGCAGGGCTTCGCCTAAACTCCGCGACGATATGACCGAGGTGGAATATGGTGGAGGGGGGCACCGCACACGGCTAAGGAACAATCCGTAGATCAACTTGTGTGTCTATGGGGTGCCCCCCTCCCCCGTATATAAAGGGGGAGAGGAGGAGGGGGCCGGCCTAAGGGGAGGCGCGCCCTAGGAGGGGGAAACCTACTCTAAGTAGGTTTGCCCCCTCCCTTTCCTATTCCAAGAAGGAGGGGGAAGGAAGGAGTGGGAGAGGGGGAAGGCAAGGGGGCACCGCCCCCCCCCCCCTTCCTTGTCCTATTCGGACTCAAGGGGAGGGGGCGCGCCTCTTGCCCTGGCCGGCCCCTCTCTCTCTCCACTAGGGCCCATCAAGGCCCATTACTTCCCGGGGGGTTCTGGTAACCCTCCGGTACTCCGGTTTTTCTCCGAAAACACCCGGAACACTTCCGGTGTCCGAATATAGTACTCCTCGTCATGTCCGTGATCACATCCGGGACTCCGAACAACCTTCGGTACATCAAAACTTATAAACTCATAATAAAACTGTCATCGTAACGTTAAGTGTGCGGACCCTACGGGTTCGAGAACTATGTAGACATGACCTAGAACTATTCTCGGTCAATAACCAATAGCGGAACCTGGATGTTCATATTGGTTCCCACATATTCTACGAAGATCTTTATCGGTCAAACTGCATAACAACATACGTTGTTCCCTTTGTCATCGGTATGTTACTTGCCCGAGATTCGATCGTCGGTATCCATTACCTAGTTCAATCTCGTTACCGGCAAGTCTCTTTACTCGTTTTGTAATACATCATCCCACAACTAACTCATTAGTTGCAATGCTTGCAAGGCTTAAGTGATGTGTATTACCGAGAGGGTCCAGGGATACCTCTCCGACAATCGGAGTGACAAAACCTAATCTCAAAATACGCCAACCCAACATGTACCTTCAGAGACACCTATAGAGCACCTTTATAATCACCCAGTTACGTTGTGACGTTTGGTAGCACACAAAGTGTTCCTCTGGTAAACGGGAGTTGCATAATCTCATAGTTATAGGAACATGTATAAGTCATGAAGAAAGCAATAGCAACATACTAAACGATCAAGTGCTAGGCTAACGGAATGGGTCAAGTCAATCACATCATTCTTCTAATGACGTGATCCCATTAATCAAATGACAACACATGTCTATGGTTAGGAAACATAACCATCTTTGATTAATGAGCTAGTCAAGTAGAGGCATACTAGTGACACTATGTTTGTCTATGTATTCACACATGTATTATGTTTCCAGTTAATACAATTCTAGCATGAATAATAAACATTTATCGTGAAATAAGGAAATAAATAATAACTTTATTATTGCCTCTAGGGCATATTTCCTTCAGTATGTACCAGTAGCTATGTGTTTAATCTCTCTCTCTCGTGTTCTCTCTATGGCACGATCTTGATGTGTCACGAGCTTTGTTATTATAGTTGGATCTTATGATGTTTCTCCCCCCTCTACTCTCTTGTGATGAATTGAGTTTCTCTCTTGAAGTTATCTTATTGGATTGAGTCTTTATTTGAGAACACTTGATGTATGTCTTGCCGTGTTTATCTGTGGTGACAATGGGATATCACGTGCCACTTGATGTATGTTTTGGTGACCAACTTGCGGGTTCCGCCCATGAACCTATGCATAGGGGTTGGCACACGTTTTCTTGACTCTCCGGTAGAAACGTTGGGGCACTCTTTGAAGTACTTTGTGTTGGTTGGATCAATCTGAGATTGTGTGATGCATATCGTATAATCATGCCCACGGATACTTGAGGTGACAATGGAGTATCTAGGTGACATTAGGGTTTTGGTTGATTTGTGTCTTAAGGTGTTATTCTAGTACGAATTCTTGAATAGATTGATCTGAAAGAATAACTTTGAGGTGGTTTCGTACCCTACCATAATCTCTTCGTTTGTTCTCCGCTATTAGTGGCTTTAGAGTGACTCTTTGTTGCATGTTGAGGGATTGTTATATGATCTATCTATGTTATTATTGTTGAGAGAACTTGCACTAGTGAAAGTATGAACCCTAGGCCTTGTTTCCTATCATTGCAATACCGTTTACACTCACTTCTATCATTAGTTACCTTGCTGTTTTTATTATTTCAGATTACAAAAACCTATTTCTACTATCTATTTTGCACTTGTATCACTATCTCTTCGCCGTACTAGTGCACCTATACAATTTACCATTGTATTGGGTGTGTTAGGGACACAAGAGACTCTTTGTTATTTGGTTGCAGGGTTGTTTGAGAGAGACCATCTTCATCCTACGCCTCCCACGGATTGATAAACCTTAGGTTATCCACTTGAGGGAAATTTGCTACTATCCTACAAACCTGTCAACTTGCAGGCCCAATAACGTCTACAAGAAGAAGGTTTTGTAGTAGACATCAAGCTCTTTTCTGGCGCCGTTGCCGGGGAGGCTAGGTAAGCAACACTCACACCCCGTCAACCAAGCTCTTTTCTGGCGCCGTTGACGGGGAGGTGAGTGCTTGAAGGTATATCTTTATATCTTGCAATTGAATCGTTTTGTTTCTTGTTTTATCACTAGTTTAGTCTATAAAAGAAAACTACAAAAAAATGGATTTGAGTTTGTCTCATACGCTTCGTCTTTTTAATATCTTTCGTGAGAATGATGGAAAGGAAAATTGTGCTCATGTGCTTCAAGAAGAATGCATTAAAATGTTTGGTACTAGATCTTTGTATGATGAGCATGATTGCAATGTTGTTAGTATGAATTCCTTGAATATCCATGGTGCTAATGATATGCAAAGCCACAAGCTTGTGGAAGGTATGTTTGATGAATATGATATTTTTGTCCCCCAAGTTTTGTTGAGCAAGTTTATTATGATGATAGCATGCCTCCTATTTATGATGATTATATTGATGAAAGTGGGTTTGGAAGAGTGTCAACTTTAGGAAGTAGTGATCCCACTATTTTGGAGGATGTTGAATTTTATTGTGATGAATATGAAAGTGGATTTGGAAGAGTGTCAACTTTATTTAGTGATGATTCCACTATTTCGAAAGAGGTTCCAATTGATTATGAGAACAAAGTTGCTATCTATGATGATTATTGTGATGACTTGTATGCTATTAGGAATAATGATAACCATGAAACTTGTCATCATGATTTTAGTTTTCAATTGGATTATGCCTCACATGATAATTATTTTGTTGAGTTTGCTCCCACTACTATTCATGAGAAGAATTTTGCTTATGTGGAGAGTAATAAATTTTCTATGCAAGTAGATCATGAAAAGAATGCTTTAGGTGCTAGATATATTGTTGAATTCATTCATGATGCTAATGAAAATTATTATGAGAGAGGAACATATGCTTGTAGGAATTGCAATAATGTCAAGTTTCCTCTCTATGTGTTGAAAATTTTGAAGCTATGCTTGTTTTACCTTCCTATGCTAGTTGATTATTGTTCCCATAAGTTGTTTGCTCACAAAATACCTATGCATAGGAAGTGGGTTAGACTTAAATGTGCTAGTCATGTTCTTCATGATGCTCCCATTGTGTTTCAATTCTTATCTTTTATGTGAGCATCATTGTCATCATCATGCCTAGCTAGAAAGGCATTAAAGAAAAGCGCTAGTTGGGAGACAACCCAATATTTATCCTTACTGTTTTTGTGTGTTCACATGATTATGCTACTGTATTAATCATGTTTTATAGCTTTTGTTTCAATAAAGTGCCAAGTAAGACCTTTAGGATAGCTTACGGTGATAGTTGTGTTGATCCTGCTGAAAATCAGAAACTTTTGCACCCAGTAAATTAGTTTTGTTAATTCACAAAAACGTGATCTTGATCTGATTCTTTTTGCTCTGGATTTGTACACAAATTTCTTAGGACTTCCTAATTTGGTAAGAATTTTGGAGTTCCAGAAGTATACGTTTGATATAGATTACTACAGACTGTTCTATTTTTGACAGATTCTGTTTCCTATGTGTTGTTTGCTTATCTTGATGAATCTATGAGTAGTACCGGAGGGTATGAACCATAGATAAGTTGGAATACAGTAAATATTAAACCAATATGAATTTAGAGTGAGTTCATTACAGTACCTAAGTGGTGGTTTTATTTTCTTATACTAACGGAGCTTACAAGTTTTCTGTTGAGTTTTGTGTTGTGAAGTTTTCAAGTTTTGGGTAAGGGTTCGATGGACTATGGAATAAGGAGTGGCAAGAGCCTAAGCTTGGGGATGCCCAAGGCACCCCAAGGTAATATTCAAGGATAACCAAGAGCCTAAGCTTGGGGATGCCCTGGATGGCATCCCCTCTTTCGTCTTTGTTCATAGGTAACTTTACTTGGAGCTATATTTTTATTCGCCACATGATATGTGTTTTTCTTGGAGCGTCATTTTCTTTTGTTAGTATTTGCTTTCTGTTATTTAGAATAATGTTTTGCATCTTTATTTTCAATAAAAATGTCAAGTATAGCCTTTGCCATGCTTATTTTGCTAGTATACATGTTGTTGTTTGAAAACAGAAAGTTTACCGCTGTTGCAAAAACTCCCTAGAAAAGTCAGAGCATGATATAATGTTGAAACCTTTTGAATAATAAGCTCTGATAAATTTAATACAGTAGGAATTTTCTCTCATAATTTTTGGAGTTAGGGAAGTATGATGAATCTTGCGTTCTTTCCAGACTATACTGTTTTGGCAGATTGCTGTTATGTTTGCATATGTTTGCTTGTTTAATGATTCTATTTGAGGATAGGAGTATTAAATATGCATAGGCATTTAGTATTAAATGTTGAATAATAATTTTAGTAATTTGTTACAGTATAAAATGATAAGGTTTTGCATTGGTTTATACTAACCTATCTCATGAGTTCTAGTTGAGTTTGTTGTGGATGAAGCTTTTGATAAAAAGAGAAACCATGATATGAGAGGAATTAAGGAGACACAAAAATTCAAGCTTGGGGATGCCCAAGGCACCCCTAGATAATATTTCAATAATTCTCAAGAATCTAAGCTTGGGGATGCCCTGGTAGGCATCCCACCTTTCTTCTTCAACAACTATCGGTTAGTATCGGTTGAGCCTAAAGTTTTTGCTTCTTCACATTAGTTGTGCTATCCCTGCAATGTAATTTTATTTTGTTTTGCTTGCTGTTTGAATACAATACCGAGATCTGAAATTCTTAAATGAGAGAGGATCTTCGCATAGTTACATAATTTTTTTAGCTACTCATTGATCTTCACTTATATCTTTTTGGAGTAGTTTATCATTTACTCATGTGCTTCACTTATATCCTATGAGTAAATGGTTGAATGAGTTGAATGTCATAAATCTGAAATTATATATGTTTCATTTTCTTATCCCATGGGGATTAATGACTTCACATCGAAGAAGTAGAGGTTGTAAATTTATTGAAGGTTAGCAAGCATCGTATTGGTCATTTGAACAATTCATGAAAGAATATTGAAGGAAGAGAGATTCCACATATAAATATACTATCCTATACATCTTTTATAATTGGGAGCACTCATTAAGTATGACATGCTAAAGAGTTGATGTTGGACAAGGAATACAATGTAATGGGTTATGTTTTCCGACATCTCAGTTAAAGTATATTGTCATGGATCATTCAAACATGTTGAGTTTGCCTTTCCCCCTCATGCTAGCCAAAATTCCTTGCACTAAGTAGAGATACTACTTGTGCTTCCAAATATCCTTAAACCCAGTTTTGCCATGAGAGTCCACCATACCTACCTATGGATTGAGTAAGATCCTTCAAGTAAGTTGTCATCGGTGCAAGCAATAAAAATTGCTCTCTAAATATGTATGATCTTTTGGTGTGAAGAAAATAGCTTTATAAGATCTTGTTATGGAAGCAATAAAAGCGACAAACTGCATAATAAAGGTCCATATACAAGTGGCAATATAAAGTGACATTCTTTTGCATTAAGATTTTGTGCATCCAACCCTAAAAGCGCATGACAACCTCTGCTTCCCTCTGTGAAGGGCCTATCTTTTACTGTATGTCTTTTACTTTTATGCAAGAGTCAAGGTGATCTTCACCTTTCCCTTTTTCATTTTATCCTTTGGCAAGCACCTCGTGTTGGGAAGATCCTAATATATATATCCAATTGGATGTAAGTTAGCATGAACTATTATTGTTGACAACACCCAAACGTGAATACGTTGGGAGGCAACACTATAAGCCCCTATCTTTCTCAGTGTCCGATTGAAACTCCATAACCATTAGTATTGCGTGAGTGTTAGCAATTGTAGAAGACTATATGATAGTTGAGTATGTGGAGTTTGCTATTCCTGAAAATAAGATGAATTGCAATTGTTTGATGACTGAGAATGAAGTTTGCTAGTTTTCAAGAAAGTTTATGGTCTATGCTTTGACATGTGAATTGCTTGTTACTTTATCGTGAGAAGTTTTATGAGATGAACTACTGTTATGACATTTTATGATGCTAGAAAAGGTGACTGAAATTATCATTGATCAAACTGTTGGAAATATGCCCTAGAGGCAATAATAAAATGGTTATTATTATATTTCCTTGTTCATGATAATTGTCTATTATTCATGCTATAATTGTATTTAACTGGAAACCGTGATACATGTGTGAATACATAGACCACAACATGTCCTTAGTGAGCCTCTAGTTGACTAGCTCATTGATCAATATATGGTTATGGTTTCCTGACCATGGACATTGGATGTCATTGATAACGGCATCACATCATTAGGAGAATGATGTGATGGACAAGACCCAATCCTAAGCATAGCACAAGATCGTGTAGTTCGTTTGCTAAAGCTTTTCTAATGTTAAGTATCATTTCCTTAGACCATGAGATTGTGTAACTCCCGGATACCGTAGGAGTGCTTTGGGTGTACCAAACGTCACAACATAACTGGGTGACTATAAAGGTGCACTACAGGTATCTCCGAAAATGTCTGTTGGGTTGGCACGAATCGAGACTGGGATTTGTCACTCCGTATGACGGAGAGGTATCTCTGGGCCCACTCGGTAATGCATCATCATAATGAGCTCAATGTGACTAAGTAGTTAGTCACGGGATCATGCATTATGGAACGAGTAAAGTGACTTGCCGGTAACAAGATTGAACGAGGTATTGGGATACCGACGATCGAATCTCGGGCAAGTAACGTACCGATTGACAAAGGGAATTGTATACGGGATTGCTTGAATCCCCGACATCGTGGTTCATCCGATGAGATCATCGTGGAACATGTGGGAGCCAACATGGGTATCCATATCCCGCTGTTGTTTATTGGCCGGAGAACGTCTCAGTCATGTCTACATGTCTCCCGAACCCGTAGGGTCTACACACTTAAGGTTCAATGATGTTAGGGTTATAGGGAAGGTATGTACGCGGTTACCAAATGTTGTTCGGAGTCCCGGATGAGATCCCGGACGTCACGAGGAGTTCTGGAATGGTCCAGAGGTGAAGATTGATATATTGGACGAAGGGTTTTGGAGTCCGGAAGTGTGTCCGGAGGTACCGGGTGATGACCAGCATGACCGAAAGGTATTTCGGGAGCCCCGGCAAGTGTTGGGGGGCTTCATGGGCCAAGGGAAGGGGGCAAACCAGCCCACTAAGGGGATGTGCGCCCCCCTCACCTATTCCCACGTGACCAGGGGGTTTGGGGCGCCCCATCTAGGGTTCCCACCTCCTGGCTTGGGGGCCAAGTCACCCAAAGGGGAGATCCCATCTGCCCTGGCCGCCGCCCCCCTAGGGGAAACCCTCGGGCACCTCCCCCTCCCCCTTGCCCCTATATATAGTGGAGGTTTTGGGGCTGCCCAACACATGAGTCTCTCTCTCCCAAGGCGCAGCCCTACCTATCTCCCTTCTCGTCTCTCGTAGTGCTTGGCGAAGCCCTGCTGGAGTACTGCGCTCCTCCACCACCACCATGCCGTCGTGCTATTGCTGGACGGAGTCTTCCCCAACCACTCCCTCTCTCCTTGCTGGATCAAGGTATGGGAGACGTCACTGGGCTGCACGTGTGTTGAACGCGGAGGCACCGTTCTTCGGTGCTTAGGTCGGATTCGGCCATGATCTGAATCGCTTCGTGAACGACTCCATCGACCGCGTTCTTGTAACGCTTCCGCATTGTGATCTTCAAGGGTATGAAGATGCACTCCCCTCTCTCTCGTTACTAGTATCTCCATAGATTGATCTTGGTGACGCGTAGAAAATTTTGAATTTCTGCTACGTTCCCCAACACAAACTTGTGCACCTGCTAGCATTGACACTTCATAAATTCTTTCTTTTATCATTTACCTACTCGAGGACGAGTAGGAATTAAGCTTGGGGATGCTGATACCTCTCCAACATATCTATAATTTATGAAGCATTCATGCTATATTATTATTTGTTTCAAATGTTTACGGGCTTTATTATACACTTTTATATTACTTTTGGGACTAACCTATTAACCGGAGGCCCAGCCCATATTGCTGTTTTATTGCCTGTTTCAGTATTTCGAAGAAAAGGAATATCAAACAGAGTCCAAACGGAATGAAACCTTCGACGGCGTGATTTTTTGGAAGAATATGATCCTGGAGACTTGGAGTTCACATGAGAAGATCCTCGAGGAGGCCAGGAGATAGGGGGGCACGCCCCCCTACTGGGCGCACCCCCTGTCTCGTGGGCCCCTCGAGCACCCCCCCCCCCCTCGACCGACTTCTTTCGCCTATATAGTCCCACGTACCCTAAAAACATCCAGGGAGAAGATAGATCGGGAGTTCCGCCGCCGCAAGCCTCTGTAGCCACCAAAAACCTCTCGGGAGCCCGTTCCGGCACCGTGCCGGAGGGAGGATCCCTCACCGGTGGCCATCTTCATCATCCCAGCGCTCTCCATGATGAGGAGGGAGTAGTTCACCCTCGGGGCTAAGGGTATGTACCAGTAGCTATGTGTTTAATCTCTCTCTCTCTCCTGTTCTCTCTATGGCATGATCTTGATGTATCGTGAGCTTTGTTATTATAGTTAGATCTTATGATGTTTCTCCCCCCTCTACTCTCTTGTGATGAATTGAGTTTTCCTCTTGAAGTTATCTTAACGGATTGAGTCTTTATTTGAGAACACTTGATGTATGTCTTGTCGTGTTTATCTATGGTGACAATGGGATATCATGTGCCACTTGATGTATGTTTTGGTGACCAACTTGCGGGTTCCTCCCATGAACCTATGCATAGGGGTTGGCACACATTTTCTTGACTCTCCGATAGAAACTTTGGGGCACTCTTTGAAGTACTTTGTGTTGGTTGGATCAATCTAAGATTGTGTGATGCATATCGTATAATCATGCCCACGGATACTTGAGGTGACAATGGAGTATCTAGGTGACATTAGGGTTTTGGTTGATTTGTGTCTTAAGGTGTTATTCTTGTACGAACTCTTGAATAGATTGATCCGAAAGAATAACTTTGAGGTGGTTTTGTACCCTACCATAATCTCTTCGTTTGTTCTCCGCTATTAGTGGCTTTGGAGTGACTCTTTGTTGCATGTTGAGGGATTGTTATATGATCTATCTATGTTATTATTGTTGAGAGAACTTGCACTGGTGAAAGTATGAACCCTAGGCCTTGTTTCCTATCATTGCAATCCCGTTTACGCTCACTTCTATCATTAGTTACCTTGTTGTTTTTATTATTTCAGATTACAAAAACCTATTTCTACTATCTATTTTGCACTTGTATTACTATCTCTTCGCTGAACTAGTGCACCTATACAATTTACCATTGTATTGGGTGTGTTGGGGACACAAGAGACTCTTTGTTATTTGGTTGCAGGGTTGTTTGAGAGAGACCATCTTCATCCTATGCCTCCCACGGATTGATAAACCTTAGGTCATCCACTTGAGGGAAATTTGCTACTGTCCTACAAACCTGTGCATTTGCAGGCCCAACAACGTCTACAAGAAGAAGGTTGTGTAGTAGACATCAGTGATCAAGGACAAGGAGAACATCTACGTGGACGTGCACTGGATTGACATGGTTCATATGAGGAAGGATAATCATCGGGAATATTTTGGTGAGGCTTTGGACCTGGTGGAGCAATTTGGCATTGAGGACTTGCGCATGCTTCACTTGGACTATGACCCAGATATTGTCGCTCAGTTCTTTGCGTCAGTCTACTTCCCTACTTATGAGGAATGGACCTTGACGTGGATGACCAATGGGCAAATGATGACTGCTAAGTGGAAGGAGTTCATGGCGCTGCTGCATGTTTGTGATGAGGGTCTCAATACGCCCGTTGGTGTCCGCCCTCATGCCAACCCCGAGTCGGCTAGCAAGGACAAGCTTCAGCCGTATCTTGTTGAGAAGAAGCTTGGCACTGACAAGAAGACCTGGGTCCTGAATCCATTCCTTGACATCATGCACCGTATCACTATAAAAAAAGACACATCCGTGACATTTTGGGCCGAACGAGAAATTTTTTTGTCATACATATGACACTTCTATGACGATAATTGTGACAAAACCCGGTATCATCATAGATGTGGTGGGCTCCTACTTCTATGACAAAAAATCATGATAGAAAATGGGCTTTTCGTCCTGGGCAGGCCGGAGACGCAGTTGCATGACATTCTTTGGGCTGTCCATGACGGAAAAAACCGTGGTAGAAGCGAGGGGGAGGAAAATTTCGGGGAGTTGCCGGTTACGATGGGAGACCGATGCGCGTTTCTCTCGTACGTACGCGCGTGTGTGCGAGGCGTTGGCTCTAACTAAAGCCGAGCGAGGCATTGGGCTCTAACTGAACTCGAGCGATTGCACTGCAGGCTACGCGTTACTGAACCCGAGCGATCGATCGATGGCTTTTAACTGAACCCGATGGAGCGATTCCTTCGCTACTGCTGCTAACTGAAGCCAATCGATGCTGCCTCTGGGATGAACAGTGAGTGTTGCGGGGGGGTTTGGATGAACAGTGAGCAGTGGCATTGCCTCTGGATGAACAGGAACCGGTGGTGTGGAGGGCTGGATGAACAATAGACGATGGAGGGGTGGCCGTGGAGGGGTGGTTTAACAGGACCCCGTGGTGTGGAGGGCTGGATGAACAGTAGACGGTGGAGGGGTG
>NC_041385.1:680582471-680634012 GCF_002162155.2 Triticum dicoccoides | reverse complement strand
GTCCGTTTCGTCCGTTTTGTGGTACGCCACACCCCTTCCGATGAACAGGACCCCCATTTCGACCGTAGGAGGTCCGTTTCCTCCGTTTTGCGGTATGCCACACCCCTCCTGATCAACAAGACCCCCGTTTCGACCGTAGGAGGTCCGTTTCCTCCGTTTTGCGGTATGCTAGGCCCCTCCCGATCAATAGGACCCCGTTTCAAACATGGCCGGTCGAACACAAGGCCGTTTCCTCCGTTGTGCGGTACGCCAGGCCTCGTTTCCATCGCCTGTTCCGTCCAAGCCCTCCCGATGAACACGACCATGCATTCCGTTCCGACCCAGCCGGTTGGCTCCCCATGAACATGACGACGACGCTGTTTCTCCGTTCCAACCCAGCCATGTACGTATGCGTGATAGGCGTTAGAGACCCTGCCCGTATGTACGTACGTGGCCATATTTTCTTTCTTTCACCCTCCCCGTTGTACGTACGTCTACATGCTACGTGTGCGCCTCTACTACGACACGTGCGCGCCTCTACATCTACGACACGTGCGCGCCTCTACATCGACCAGTATGTACGTACACGTTCACGACCAGAATGACAACGCTACATACGCTTCGACCAGGTGGGTCCCGACTATTAGGCACTTCCTTGCGTGCGAAGATGTAGCTGGTGGGTCCCAGCAGTCAGGGGGGCGAGTTGTTTTTCTTGCCCGGACGCACTTCCTTGCGTGCGAAGATGTAGCTGGTGGGTCCCAGTGGTCAGGGGGGCGAATCATTTTTTTTTGCCCGGAGGCACTTCCTTGTGTGCGAAGGTGTAGCTGGTGGGTCCCAGCAGTCAGGGGGGAGACTTTTTTTTCGCGAAATATGGTGGCCCGTCGGGTGGGTCCCCGCTGTCAGGTGGAGGAATAATTATTTTGCGCGTAATAAGGAGGCACTTCCTTGCTGCGGCCGTGGACCCAGCTGTCAGCCTATCCACGTACAGTCCACGTCCGATGGAAGCCGTTCCTTGACCACGCCGCGCCGAGAGCACCAGGGCGGTGGACGACGGCGAGGCCTAGGAAGGGGACGACGCGGAGCCGGGGAAGACGTGGCAGTGGATTCCCACGTGTAGAGGAGTAGGAGGGTTCACCGGTTCGCTGCGGTGTGAGGCTACCGTCGCTGCAGAATAACAGGGGGTGTGGGTGAGTAGAGGGATGGCTTGGCCAGTGTGGGAGTAGTAGGGGGCGGTGAGGCCTCCACCGCATCGCAGCCGGCCATGGGAGGCAGGAACACGAGGCACGACCGGCGCTGGTTTGGGCGGCTAGAGCAAGAAGACCAGAGGTTGAAGAAGCACTACGGCCGGACATCGTGTAACATCCCAAAATTCTAAATTTTGGAATGTTATAATAAATAGATAGTTTTGATTGATTGTTTGATTGATTGACTGAAGGTGAGTGAAATTCGTAACTTTTTGAAACTTAAATGAGAGGGAATAAAAGGACTTTCCCAAACTTTCATTTTCTTTTCTGATCTTCATGAATTCAAATTCTTTTCACCACAAAACCCTAGAGAGAAGATGACATGACTTCTTCCATTTATTTAAATGACAAGAGGTGTTGAAAATATTTGAATTTCATTTGGAAAATATTTCCAATTCTGAAACTTTATGCAACTCAATGATTTTCACGAGCGAAGATAAAATGACTTCTTCAAAACACATGAAATATGAGTTGGGAGTTTCAAAGAATTAAATTCAAAGTTCTTTTGAATTTATTTTCAATTTGGAGTTATTTGAGTTTTATTCAAATTATTTTTCTCCAAAACTAAAATATATGGAAAATAGGGTAACATGATTCCCTACATCAGAAAATTGGAGAGAAATAAATTTGAATTAATTTTGGTATTTTTAAAATGATTTTTACTGGATTTTACTAGGGCAGGAGCACTCTTTGTTTTATTTGAATTTGTGTGTACTTTATTTGACTTCAAAAAAATGTTCATGTCGTAGAAAATCTTTTTCTGAAAATGTTGATATATAATATGCCTATATAAAATGATTATTATATTTTCGTTATTCAGTTTTCCTTTCTGTTTCTATTTAAAAAATTGTGCGTGCGGCCCATAAGTATTTGTCGCCCACGCGCGCATCATAGTAACAGCGAGCGCCCCATCTTCTTTTCCTATATGGGCCAGGCCCAGCCAGCCTTTTTTTCCTTCGGACCCATAGAGCCTCCAAAAATTTATTCCTTTGCAGTAGTGAAAATTTGGCTTTCCGCAAAAACATTATAACCATAGAGCCTCCACCAGCCATATATGCATGTAGTGATAGACTTTATTCATCATTGCTCTATGGTGTGAATTTGTCAGTACATTCAATGTACTGACCCTTGTGGCTGCAACATCTCATGTTGCAGGATCTTACGACGAGTAAGTGATACGTTAGGGGTACGATTTCCTATACTCAACTTTGCCGTTGGTGTTGATGGGAATCCACAACCTTGTTGCTTCCACTATTTGGATTGAGCTAATAGTATTTACGCTACTTTATACATGTGATTTACCTCTGTTATAAATCCTCGAGTACTGTGTGTGTCGGCATACCGATCCAGGGATGACATGTAAGCACAGAGACTTGACCCATTCGGGTCGGGTCGCTACACATCGTGCGGTCACTAGAGCTAGAATCGTGCATATTGACAAATGACAAAGCCCTTTGTCCCCATCAACTTAGTAGGCCCACAAGTCAGCCTGCCACTATACTGGGTCCCAACTAATAGGAGGAGTATTCATTTTTTTGTGTGTAATAAGGAGGCACTTCCTTGCATGCGAAAATATAGCTGGTGGGTCCGAGCTGTCAGAGCCGGCCGCGAGGAGGAGGGAGCAGGCAGTCCCGCCGACGCTTGTTTGAGCGGCTGGAGCAGGAAGAGCAGAGATTGAAGAAGCACGACGGCTGTTGGATGGCCATCCAACAGTCACTGCTTGTGCGTCAACCTTTTTTTAGGAAAGCCTCAAATCTGTGGAAAACAGCATACAGCCCATCTGCCATTATTTTTATTAATTTACAGCACATTTGCTAATTCTTAAGGTTTTTTTTGGAGCCCATATTCTTTTTGTTAGCATTACAGCCCATATTGTGGCCACGGTTAAAAACTTATACCAAATTTTGCATATTTCGGTGCGGTTCGAACTGTTTTTAATCCCAAAATTTCGACTCACATTCAAACTGATTTTAAAAATAAATGTATATCAATATAAAATCCAACAAATTCTCCATGCATAAAAATTAATGTAATTTAAAATCTCGAAATGAAAAAAAAAGATATTTGAAACTAACTGTCGGTTTGATGTGTTTTAAAAATGTATAGCCCATTTCTCATTACAGATGGGCCATTTTCTCGGCCAGCCAAATGAAAGCTCTCCTCGGCTTGAAAGATTTGCAGCCCAACAGGCCTGACAAAGCGACTTACTTGGCAAATCACAAAAAAACTGGGCTGTGGCCGTGGACCCAGTTGTCAGCCTCTACACGTACAGTACTCTTCCGATGGAATGTCGTTGACCACATTGACCACGCCGCGCCGAGAGCACCAAGGCAGTGGACGACGGCGAGGCCTAGGAAGGGGACGACGCGGAGCCGGGGAAGATGGGGCAGTGGATGCCCACGCGGAGAGGAGTACCAGGGTTCACTGGTTTGGCTGCGGTGTGAGGCTGCCGTCGCCGCAGGGCCTGGCTAGCGGTGGGAATAGTAGGGGGCGATGAGGCCTCAACGGCAGCACAGCCGGCCACCGGAGGCAGGAGCAGGCGGTCTCCCCGGCGCTGGTTTGGGCGGCCATTGCAAGAAGAGCAGCGATTGAAGAAGCAGCAGGGCCGTTCGATTCAAATCCAACAGTTACTGCTGCTAGAATCGTTTGTTGACTAAGTTGACAAGCCCTGCGTACGCGTCAATGTAGTAGGCCCACAGGTCAGCCTCCCAACCGGTGCGCCCCAGATGTCAGTGGGAGGAATCATTTTTTTCGCGTAATAAGGAGGCAGTTGATTGCATGCGGCCAGGCCATCGGAGGGAGTAGGGTGGGTCGGGGAAGCCTGCGCGGCATCATAGCGGGCCACAAGAGGAGGGAGCAGGCAGTCCCGCCGGCGCTAGTTTAGGTGGCTAGAGCAGGAAGATCAGAGATTGAAGAAGCACGGCGGCTAGAATCGTGTGTTCACTGACAAAGCCTTGCGTAAACAAGTCAGCCTCAAAATCTATGGCGTGTACAGCCCATTTGCTATTATTTTTATAATTTTTACTCATTTTCTAATTCATATGGAATTTATTGCAGCCCGTTTTCCATTTTTAGAATTGCCGGCCATTTTCTGGTCAGTACCAGGGTCAAAAAATTAACTAAATATGTGGGAAATTTTTGTTGGGGAACGAAATATTCTTAATCCAAAAATTAATAGCCATACTAAAACAAATTTAAAAATAAGTTAGTACTATGTCATGTTAAATCCAATGAAATACGTATAAGATATCAGTGAAGAACAAAATTCAAAAAAAAACTAATATCCCATTTGCTCGTCTTGAAAGATTTGCAGCCCAGTAATTCGGAGAAAACAAATAGGCCTAGCTTGGGTATTCTTCAAAAATAAATACTGGGCTACCTATTTTCCCAAAGAACTGGTGCATGAGCATTTAGCTTTATTTATTTATTTACTTATTTATGTTTAGGGGACCATGAGCATGTACCTGGGCCGGATTCATGTGAGAGCGTCCCTTCCAGTTAATTATGGGCTTCTCTATTGGGCCTTCATTAATGGGCTGCATGTTATCAACAAGTGGAAAATGTGTTCCGTACAAAAAATAGTATGAGCTACGTACGGTACGGGGCACTAAAGGATCGAACCGTGCAACGACTTCCAAAACATTGTGTTTTTCATTCTAACAACACATTTATATTCAACCAACAGACGAAATATACTACTGATTGTACATTGAAAACAGCAGCAACAGCAACCAGGGCTGGGGTGCAACAGAAGCAGTAAGCAGGCCAGAAGAGTGAAGACGCAGCTCTCTCTTCCAAACCAAACATCAGCCATCATTACAAAAGGGCTACCAAAAAAGAACAAGTGTATGCATCAAACTAAATAAGGATCCTACTACACCAAGTGTAAGCATCTAACTAACTGGCTCAGTTAGACGTTACTATTTATTAAGCTATGGAGATTGGCTGATGGCTTGAACCAGACGGGTGCCTGACGGGGGAAACTCCAGCCAGCAGGTCGAAGTCTGATACTTGCGACCCTCTCTCCTACTTTGGGTTGCAGAGCATGGCGGCACATATCAGGGTATGGTGCATGCAGAGACGCATGGTATGCTGTGTACACACAGTTTTGCCTAATGAACGAAACCGCGCTGCCATCATGATCCTTGCCGTCGGTTATCTCGTGGTTAATCGGATAATTCAGTCCGACAAACAGAGAGCGTGTGCCAAGGCTACTTACCAGCCTCCAGTCAAAAATTCCTGAAGGCCCAGAGAAGCTAGGATCCTACTCAAAGACCTTGCAGTGACTGTGATTGTATTTCGCGAAACAACACGTCTGGTACGTGCGAACGATCATTAATCTTTTGTCGTCGTCTGATCGAGCCAGGAACCACCTGCAACTGCTGTGCCGCTTTCCTTTTAAAGGTTCTGGGATTAGGAAGGGTAGGGACACCAGGCGGCCTACAACATCATATCAAGTTGGAGTCAAATAAAAAAGGGCTCTTGATTTAGTCAATCTTAAGAACAGCAGGTTATGAGCATGAATATTTTTTCAGTAAATTTTGACAGTAATATAAGCAAGCCATCATGATATCATAGGAAAGTAACATACTGCTGTAACATCCGTTTGTAGCGATAACTGGAGTAGGCCAGCAATACGTCCAGCCATAGAAGGAGTCCACAGCGTAAATGAAGCCCTTGTGTTCAATGGCATCAGAGAACCATGGAGGATGTATGATCCTGTGATGGACGTGCAGATTTATCCACTTACCCCAGTGACCTGTCAGATAGGCGACACCGCGGTTGAAGAACGCAATTAGCCTGAAATCTTTATAATTCCCAGATCTTGTGGGCACTTGGCAGATTACAACCTTGAGCAAATCAAACTTGGTATCATGTTGGCTACTGTAAGATTCCGAGTATTCTGGGCCGCGGTGCCAAAGCAGTGCAGTGTTAATTGAAGGAAGGGGATCAGTCACCGGGTGTAGACCTCCACGAGCATCCAGCTGCCGTGACCATCGACGAGCACCATCCAAGACGTGTTCATGTCGACCCAGTACATACCGTTAATGTAGCTGAGGCTGACGGGGATCGGATCGCAGTGAAGGGGGTTGATGCTCGCCACCCTACGATCATTATGCTGCGTGACACGCCGTTTCTGAAGATCAGGCGGCATCAGCAAGCAAGGAGCTGGCTTAAAAAGCTCCGGCCTGAGGGCTTTGAGTAAACGGTACAGCCCCGACGAGCACGCGGCGAGCGGCATGGTACTGAGATTGTCCACACGCGAAACAATGAGCTTGATTACCTCTGTGGGGAGCGAATTCTAGCCACTCTTTCGGCGGATGCTGCTCGGTTCTACCATTGTTAGTGCTTGGGTTTCGGACGAGGGGGGGGAGGCGCCTTAGCAGGGATGGAAGCTTGGACGAGATTATGTGCGGACAAAGATGGAGAAGCGAATATGTGTTGCGGGAAGTGGACAGGTGATGATGACTACAGCACGCCGCTTGACTTACGAGACACATACCAGCAGCGTAGGGTCATATCGATGCCAGATAACTTGCTTGAGTGATCACAGTACTGGTACTCCTACAGTACCTACTATAGTACTATGCCCTAGCTTGCTAGAGTAGAGAAGTAGAGTAGGACTCTGCTCTACTACTAGCACCGGAGGAGTAGTATATTCTAATCTAAAATAGTTACAAACTTCGATGCCCGATCGTGGAACGACTACGAACCATGCTCAAAGACCGTGTCTACGTGGTGTTTGGACTTATATGCAAAAAAATAGCAAGATGCCCGTGCATTGCATGGCACACCATCATCACCAACTCGGTTTTCTATAAGAGTAGATGTATATAGATATAGATAGATAGAGACTAGGGAGTACTAGTAAGGACGCCATCTACTGCTTCGTGTGCTACTCCTGCGCTCCATTCGGCGGCTGCAACGTCCCCCCTACAGCCACTCCCTCCTGCGCTCCATTCGGTGGGCGCTGTTGAAATCTGGGGAGCGCACTCTCGTGACTGCTGGCAGCCACGACTTCACCGACGATGACTTCTTCCCCAACCTCGGCAACCTCTTCCTCAACGACATGGGCGACAACCTCAACGCCAACAGTGCTGCTCCCATTGCACCGTATGTGTTTCTGTCCTTCCTATTCGAAATCGTGGTAGAATTCATGTTTCTACTCTGTATCCTACTACTATGCTAGTCCACATGATTAGTTTCATCTCTGTTATAGCCGTCATGATTTATTTTGTGCTTATTCGAATTAAATCTCATAGTAACTTGCTCACATATTCAACTGGCGCAATGTCCCCTACAGCCACTCCTGTTTCATGGACGGTCTGGTCGATGCCTCCAAGGAGCCCTTCGTCCACTGCTATGAGTGCCCGATGCCGTTTTGTGGCTCGCCGGCGGACATGGTGCATCACCTCACGGATGCGTGCAGCGGTCACTGCTGGCCCTTGGTGGAGAACATCAACTATGACACGTGCTACCGGTTCACCATGCCGAAGTCGTTGGACGATCACCGCCGCCTGCTAGTCTCGGAGTAGGACGGCAGCGTCTTCCTCTTGATCATGGGCACCGGCGAGGCCCGCGCAGGCCGCCGCCCCGTCTTTGTAGCGTGCGTCAGGGGTGTCGCCGCTGACGCTGAAACTAACACGAGGCAGGTGTACGGGTGCAAGGTCAATGTTACTACCCCTCCGGGTCACATGGGCAGCGAAACCAGCCTCATCGGACAGACTTCGAATCTGAGGAGCTGGGACTATCCCACCAATGTGGACTTGGAAAACCCATGGCATCTGTTCTATCCTTTACCCGCCGACTCGGTGCACGGGGACTCCAAGGAGGTTCACCTGGACATACGCATTATCAAGCGCACTTAGAAAACATGTAGTGTGTGGGGGGCGCTTATGGCGCGTGTCTTTGCCGCTTTTGATTCTGTAAGCTTGTCGTTAAACTTGAGTGGCTTTCGCCGCAGTCCTTCCTTTGAACTGCTCCTCTCAGTGAGCTGATGTAAGACACTTTGGGTTTCATTTGATAATGGAACCGGGGAGGAGCCTCCCTGTTCTTCTAAAAAAATACGCATTATCAAGTTAAATGTTGATCATTAGTTTTCGCTCAATGTAATCCGCTGTCTAAGCATGTGGAGACTTCCATGCAGGATCTTGCTCTATTGGAGTATCGCGCATGAATAAAAGTGTATCCGTTTATGGTTTAGTCTAGAATCTTCCATGTATGAATTTTTACTACAATACTGGTGAAAGACTTACGATGAACCATTTCTTACATCTCCTCTGCCCCCTTGCAAGTCATCCTGATTTAATCCCTCCGTCTAGGTGTATAAGGGCATGGTTAATATTACTTAATAGTATAGCCAACTGTTGACTATAAGAAAGTGCCATGTCATCTGTAGCCAACATATTAACAATCGATACTCAAAAACTAATTCTTAAAGATCATTTCTTGCAAAGCACAATAAGTTTTATTTCTTCACAAGTTTTGGATGCAGGTTGAACAGTTGAACGCTTTTGTTTGCAAAATATACCTTTTTATCTATTTCACCCGGATGTTTGTGAGCTCTAGAGATGAGATAATATCCGAAGAAACCTATCGATACCCGTTACACATGAGATGACCCCCACATCCTTTGTCAAAATAAACAACTCCCCGATCAATGCATTTCACTCTTCGGTGAAACGCACGGGCACCTTACTACTATAGATTAGTACGACCAAAAATTGAACTAACATTATATATAGTACGATAAATACTGATGCATGTCACCTAAAATTATATCATTCAAAACTATGTTCAAATACGAATCCAACGATATAGTTTTTGTTGACATGCACTAACAATTTGTCAGTTAAACCTTCAGTCAAATTCTATGGGGGACTAATAAACCACGACCGATGTAGTACAAGTGTAGAGGGCGGCGCTGCACGGGTGTCTCACCTCTCACCCCGCTCGTGGCACAGCAGTAAAGCCGTCATATCACAAAACCCTATCACTCCCAGTATTAAATGGCCTGGTAAAATAAACGGACAAGCAACCATCACATCCCTCCGTCTTTTTTGCATTTCATCTCTCTGCATTTACTTTCTCTGGTTCATCTCCCACGCTCGATCCGTAGCTACTACTCCTAGGGCCAGTTCTTTTGGCAGCTTCCCCAGCTTTTCCCACAAGATTAGTCAAAGTGGAGAGTAACAATAAGGCGCCTCACTCATTTATTTGGGCTTCTAAACTACTACTCCATCCTGGTTTATTCCTCACCATTGTAATTTGTGCTAAATTTTGACCAAAGATTTAACTGATAAAATGTTACTCAAAACACTTAGGCGCGGTGCATCTAGGTGTGTAAGTCATCTTACAAAAACCAAATAATCCGAAAACACTTAGGCGCGGTGCATTAACTTCTACCTCGTTTCTTGTTTCTTGACATATCAACCAATAAGAGATAAAGAGTGTGCATGCTTTTAATGACTTGAGATATCAAACACGACATGCAGTGGTTAGTTCATTGCATGCAATACTATTAATTAGCAAATAAACATTAACGTTTCTCGTTTTCTCCTCCTCCTTGGTCACGGTGCACAGAGAAATAACCACAGAGAAGGAAGCTAAAAGTAAACAATCAAACGAGCATTTTTGCATTTGTTTTGCATTGAATCATTTCACAAGCTTGACTAGTGTTGTTTTTCCACTTTTACAAAATCCGCATCGTAATGTTCAAATGTGCATTTGCACGTACATAAGTAATAGTAGTACTTCCTCCGTCTAGGTGTACAAGTCTTCCCTCCTTCTTGGTCATCGTGCACAACCAAAGATGACTTATTGACCTGGACGGAGGGAGTAGACAGTCTACAAGCATATATCGAGAGAGACGTGTAGTCTGATAGTATATAGTAAAGTTTGTGCTATATGCACGTACTTGCAAAATGTGTAACGTTTCCAAACTTTCCCTTTTACATACTTAATTAAGGACGCTAAAAATTCCTGAACGTTCGGGATTTATCATTTGCGTCCCAAAACTATGAGATCGCCTTACGGAACAAAAATTATACTCCTCCAAAAAGCCACGGCGCTCGCAGGAGCGCTTGCAGCGTGCCACGAGTGCCCTGGTGCGCGGTCGTTTCCTAGCGCGCCGACACAACGCCTCTTCCTCAGCCTCGCAACTCGCGAGGTGATGATTGGCGGCTTGCCGGCGGGCGAGCGCGATCTCACCGGTGTGGTGATCTGGCGCCAACAGGTACTCCTCCTGGCTGGAATTGTGCACCCGGTCCACCTACCGCCAAGCGTAGATGAGGCGCTTGGGCCCGACTGCACTCAGGGCGTCAGCACGGGCATCCTCCGCCACCCTCACGGCCCTCGCACGAGCCTTCTGCCAAAGAACCAATTTCTTGACTCTCTCGGACGCGACATAGATCTCCCAGAAAGCTTGTTGCACAGTGCACTTCTCTTCCTCGGCCTTCTTCTCCGCCTCTATTTTGGTGCGCTCTGCTGGAGGCAAAGCCTCCCACAAGGCGACATCCATTTCTTTCCAAAGCTCCTCAAGGCTGGGGGGGCTCGGCGGGCGGCACGGCGTTCTCCTTGTAGCGGGGAGCCGACGCGTCCTCCAACGCGCGTGCCGGCGAGATTGAGAATGCCGACGCGTCCACCTCGACGCGTTGCGGCGAGGAGCGGAACACCGATGCGTCCTCCTCGATTAGTGGTGGCGAGGAACGGAACAGCGACGCGTCGTGTCGCGGCGAGGAGCGGAACACCGACGCGTCCTCCTCGACTAGTGGCGGCGAGGAGCGGAACGTCGACGCGTCCTCCTCGACTAGTGGCGGCGAGGAACGGAAAGGCGACGCGTGACTGTCCGCGCGGTGCAGCAAGGGGCTCCTAGGGCTTGGGAGGGGAGATGCCATGGTGGTCGACGTGAGAGGGAGGGGGAGGAGATAGCGATGAACGTGAACGTGAGGGGGAGGAGATAGCGATGTCGTGGGAGGCGCAATATTTATAGCGAGCAATGGCACACCTACGTAAGATATGGATTGAGCTGCACTGACTTAACTGCAGGTCCAGTTGCGTCACTGACATGTGGGCTAGTACACTACTGGGCCCGTATGTCAGTGACCCAATACACCTGAAGTTAAGTAAAAGCTACGTGGGCATATTTGTTGGAGTAAATTATGGGGGAGCGAAGGGGTGGAAATATTGCTGGTCATAACGGATTGGACGAGCGTGGGGGGAGGAGAGTCATGCATGCAGATTTTTTCACACGGGGTGGAGTGGTGGGACCGCCGGAGGGAGAAGGAGAGTTTGGCAGGCATATTGTTTCCACACATGGAGAGGAAAAGATTTGGAGACGAACGGGCTTCCTGCAGGTATGGGGAACGGTGCATAATAAGTCATCTTGCATGCCGGGCCAGGTATAGTCTCAAGTCATTAAAAACATACACGCCCCACACATGTTCATGTTTCAAGGTGCACTAAATTATTGCATGCGATGATTAAGGCTGGCCATCATGGTGGTATCTTAGCTGGAACACGGGAATAGCAAACATGCTGATGTGGCAAAGAATTAAAGAAGAGAGGGGGGTTAGACTAACTAGTGTTCATGCATGCATTGGTAAACACATTTTTTTGTGAAGAACGACAGCATTAGTTGAGTACTTTTGCAGACTTAAAAAACTATTCCACCACCTCTACTATCTTGCTAAGAGTAGGTGAAAATTTTGAGTCGAGCCCTTTAAACTAGAAGGGAGTAGTGGTACTCTAATAGCTAGGTGTGTAAGTCATCTTACGAAAACCAAATAATCCCAAAACACGTAGGCGCGGTGCATTAACTTCTAGCTCGTTTCTTGTTTCTTGACATATCAACCAATAAGAGATGAGGGTGTGCATGCTTTTAATGACCTGAGACTATCAAACATGACATGCAGTGGTTAGTTCATTGCATGCAATACTATTTAATTAGCAAATAAACATTAATGTCTCTCGTTTTCCCCTACTCCTTGGTCACGGTGCACAGCCTAAGATGACTTACTCACCTAGACGGAGGGAGTATCAACATTCACAATGTCAAATCAATATTTTTACACTCATTATAAAACGTAGTTCTTATACTCATTATAATCAGTATTATAGATATTGATATTTTTAGTATAAATTTGGTTGTGGTATTTCATTGATGCCTCTCAAAGCATGGAGGGAGCGGAGCTTAGGGCTTGCATTGCCGGTCTCTACATAGGTATTTCTCTTCATAATCCTGTAATTTTAGAGACTGATTGCGCTTTTGTGGTAGCGTCTCTTCAATCAGGGGACTATGACAGGTCTGCTATGCGTGACCTCAAGATGAAAGAGTTGAGCATCTCGAAGTTGATCAACAATCTTCAATTGTCAAAGATTAGCCGTTCGGCCAATAAGGTGGCACACTTAATCGCTAAGTATAGCTTTGACAATAGATTAGATGGTATTCTTGTAAATAACGTATCGCCCTGTGTGGTGAATATTGTATCGAATGAGTGTACTGGTGTGGCTAGTTAATTAATATAAGGTGGTGTTTAAAAAAGTATATATTTGGTCAAACACTTTGCAAACGGTTGACGGGAGTAAAAAGGACCAGAGGGAGTATCATGCATGCGGAGTAGGTAAAAAAAATTGCTCATTTTTAGCCGGTCGAAGTCTCAAAGGGCGCGACCGCGCGAGGGAGGCGAAGGTCGTGGGAGGCATGACGGTTGATGGAATTAAGTGAAGTTACATCCACGCGCCGGCATGGCGTGCGAACAGGCAGAAGCTATACCGTCAGGCCTACGATATGGGTCTAGTAGACATGACATCTAGTGGGTCCTGCATAGTTATCGAGAACTCTTTGGGGGCTTGCAGCCGTTTATCCACCGGGCAAGCCAGCAACCCCACGCCGTTCGCACACCCTACTCGTCCCCGTCTTCTACCTCACAACAGTTCGCTCCCAGTCGTCCCGTCCTTTCACATTAGTTCGCTCCTAGTTTTTGCGGGGTACAACAGTTCAACGTCTCCTAACCCTCCTCCAAAATCCATGGCCTCCCAAATCTCCATGGTTGCCGCTGAGTACCAGGTTAGAGCCATCACCGGCGATCAGTTCATCGTCATCTACACACGTGGATCCGCGATGGTGAAAGCATGGCTTGCTCGCTTCCTACGCATGTTCAACAGTTCAACGGATGAGTGGGTCGTTGGGCTAGATGTTGAGTACACCACAGTCGTGGGACGAGAGAAGGATCTAAAGGACGAAGATAGGAAGAAGCCCGCCATGATCCAGGTTTGCGTACATAACGTTTGCTTGGTCTACCACATATGCCATGCCGACATTGAGTGCTAGGATTTTAGGAACTTCCTCAAGGACAAAAGAGTGAAATTCGTTACTGTAGGCTTTAAGAACGACAAAGAAGTCCTGCGTCGGATAGGTCTCGTTGTAGGCCAGCCCTTCAATCTCTAGAAGGCAAGCCTGGTGTCCTCCTCTCAACCTTCAATGCTGACCCTGGCAGCAGCCATGATTGATCCTTCGTACGCTAAACTGAAGAAACCTCATCATGAGTTTCATCATGCATGGGAGTCGAAGACATTAGATGAAGATCACATCATGTACGCAGCAATGGATGCCTACCTTTGTTTAAATATCTACATGGGTTGGATGAAGAAGCAGAGCCCGGTGTCTGGTTCAAGCAAAGAAGCGTCGGCAAAGAGTAAGAGGGACGAGGACGAAGTCGAGGACGTGGACTCGGAATCCGAGTAGGTGGCAGTGTTGTTGCTCATGCTGGTTCTACTGCAGTGTCAAGCTGACTAGTTGCTTAGTTTATTTTCAAGGGTGTGTTGTGCTGAGGCCCCAGCAAAACTATGTTTATGTTCTTTCTCATTATTTGAACTATTTAGTACATAGAGTAGTACTAGTACTATGTCTTACTACTGTTCTTCTTGCAGTTGGTACTACTGCTTGTACCTTCGTGTTCCCACTGTAATTAATACGTTCGTACTAGTAGTATAATTTGGGTCAGTCGATTTGTGAAAGAAGTTCGACAGAGCGAAGGAAGAAGACTCCAGAAGAGGTGGAAGAAGCCCTTCTAGCCATCCATGTTGCATCAAACGGCTCACATGAGTCGACTGACCCAAATTGCTCCTTCAGATTGCAGGATCCACGTGGCATTCAAGGTCTCGAAGGTAGATTCCACGTCTGCACCCGGTTTGCAGGCTCGATGCACGAGCGACCGGCTTCCGCCGCGACAGCCACCATGCGCGCCTCCTCCGCGCGGGCGGAGACGACAATGACACGCTAGTTCCTCCTTGTCGGCGTGCTGGAGCACGCGCTCGTCCTCCTCTTCATACGCTGCGTGCATAGACGCGGCTCCACCAGCTGCTCGCGTGCTTGGCAGCGTGGCGGCATGGCGAGGACGGACTGCAGACGACGTGAGCGGGCGAGCCTTCGGCTTCATGGCACAGGGATGGCAGCGACATGGCGGTGATGGGCAAGAAATTGTTTGTCGGAGCAGGCGGGCGCCGGCATGCGCAACGGCGGCGGCGGCATATTGATGAGTGCGTGTATGGGAGCTTACTTTAGTTTTATATGAGGTTGGTCAAACTTAAAAGAAAATCATACTAGTACACGTAAACATTAGACTTAGGCAGCGCTTTTATTATTTATTTATTTTGAAGTTAGTACCACAGCCACGATACGGAATCTTGTGCAAGCGCGTGAACCGCGGCCGCGCGGTCGATCAAACGGTGCGTCACCGTGTCGCGCTCGAAGGACATCCACCGAACATTTTTGTGTGTGTGAAAACAATCCTCGAATATTACTCAACTTTTTTTCCTGGGAAAGTTCTTGACGCTGCAATATTTCCATATATTTGAATTTAGCTCCAGTTTCTGTTTATTTGGATTTGGACATTTTAGGTGCGCCCTAGTTTTTTTTAATACTTATTTTGTGTGTGTGACTGAGAGAGAACATGTGTATGTGTCCATATGTGTGTTCTGGCGGAAGGGCAATGTGGAGACGGTGTGCGTGTGATACAAACATAGAGAGGTGTGAATGTGCAAACGATCATGCATGAGTGAGACATAGACAGATGCTGATACGCTGTGTATACATGAGAGAACGGTCTTCTAGTTCACTTGTGTGTGTGTGTGTGTGAGAGAGAGAGGGAGGGAGGGAGAGAGAGAGGAGCATCCGTAACACAACAACCATCTCTGTCGATTCGTCCATCCCTCGCACAATCGCATGCAACATATGCATCAACGCACACATTTTGACACCCTCACTCGGCCCCTGCCCACCTAAGGGCCCGCGCAATCTCTTCGTGAATACCCATTTCTCTCCTTAGGTTTGTTTTCGCTCAATATCTGACACACACACACATGCACACACACACACACGCGCGCACACACACACACGCACGCACGCACGCAACACAACACACACACACACACTCCCCCGAGCACACAATTCATCCCCATCCAAGGTTATACGGCGACCACTCTCGCTTGTGCTTCTTTGCACCCCAACATGCACAACACCTCAATCTTCAAAGAGGGCATCGAGCAGATCAAAGACGGCGACCACACCGCGTTAGAGAATGCGGAGTCATTTGGAAGCAGGGTGATGTGACGACGGCTGATTGACTCCTCCCCCCCATCCTCTCTCTCTCTCTTGCACAAAATTACCAATCCCTCTCTCCCCCGCACAAAATTTTCAATCCCTCAACCCATGAGAACCTTCCCCTCTCGTCCATGTTTTTCCAGCTCTCTCATCAAACATGTTGTCTCTTCTCCTTCCACGTATACAGAATCACGTATATTACATGTCTCCATCTTTCTCACAGACCTAACTTCTTCCTCTGTTTCTCTCTCTCTGTGTGTGTGTGTGTGTGTCTGTGTGTCTCATTAGGTTTGTCTCCTACTCTCTCGTCCACATACATACAATCTTTCCTGCCCTATCTGCTCCATCTTCAAAAGCTTTCTCTGCATGTTTCATTCACACAATGGGATATGTCAAAATGTTGCTTCTATAATGGCTGATGTAGACTTTTGGTTGTTTTTGTTGCATCCTACAAAGTAATAACTATGAAATGCATTTAGATTCTCATTTGACTGGGATTATGTGAGTTTGAGCATGTTGTGAAGTACTATAGACCTTCTATACATCTTGGGATTCGACAATGATTGTAACTATTGAATTATATAGACCATTACATTCGAAGTCAATAGCCTAATATATTTATTTCACAATTTCAACAAATGATTAGTTCACTACAAACTAAGAAAACAAATGTGTACTCCCTCCGTTTTTATTTAAGTCCACGTATTAGCATTGGTCAAAGTCAAGTTTTGTAAACTCTCAGAAAGCTTGTAACAAAAAATATTAACATATACAATAACAAATAAATACCATTAGATTCATTATTGAATGTACTTCCACATCATACATATTTGTTATGGTCAATGTTTATATTTTTATATAAACTTGGTCAAACTTTAGGAAGTTTGACTTCGATCAAACCTAATATGCAGAGTTTACTACTACTACTCGCTAGTTACTTAGCCGAATCACTCAACACGCCACACGGGGAGTCCAGTGTCACAAACTTTTGAGGTCGGCGGGAAAATCTCCTGCGACCCTGATTCGAGCAGTGGGAAGTTACCATCATAGCCTTCGGAACAGGCCTACGTACGCTTGGTAGGGGGCTGTTTTCGTAACTTCAGGTTCACCCTACCCAGCCAGCCCCACCCCGGCACCCAAAGTAGTACACCTGAATACTCCCCATTTTCTATCCCCACCGCAAAATAGACTTCTCCATGGCACCGCAGCCTTCGTGCTCCTCCCCTTTACATCGGCACACTCATCCACCGCAGCGCATCTGCCTCATCAACGACCTCGTATGCCGCACTGGAGTCGGTCCACTGTTGTCGTCATAGACGGAGCCTCTTCCCCGGCATCGTCTTCCACGGTCTCGGATCTGCTTCCCGGAAGCCGACGCCAAGCGCAGAAGTACCTCCGTCGTGGACAATGAACTGACTCCTATTGCTGACCATGACTCACAGAGGCCGCTGTGACCATCGTTCTCCTCCTCGATTGGTAATGTGTGTATTGAATCACTTAGCAGTACATGTGCAGTTCCAATTTTGTTCATACCTACCCTTCAATTTTCCTGGGTGCTATTGTTCCCATAAAAGTAATTGGTTATAGCCTCCATTGTCCAACATAATATCAGCTTGTAATTGTGCGTCGCTCCTATATCACGCTGTGCTTGGGTAGGTTTTTCATCTGCAACCAGCAGTGTGGCAAATGATGGAAAGGTTTTTAGAACTAGCAAGATGCCCATGCGTTGCACGCATCAAGATGCATTTGTATGAGTAGTTTATCTTGTGGGAGAAAAGGATGAACGAGGGAAGGCCTTATTTGCAAATCTGGAGAGGGGTATGGGTATCTTTTTGCAAAATTCCCATTTGTTTCCTTCCTATCTGTCAGATATAAATCGGACGGCCTATATTGCAAGAAAAAAAGTATAGGGAAAAAAATAGACAGTAAAGGAAGTAGAGATAAATATTAAATATTAAATATTAAATAAATATAACCATAGAGAAGAGAGTAGAGATAGCAAAGACGTTGGGAAAGGATCGCGCGCGCGGGAAAAAGCGGCCGGGCGTGTGCTACTTTTGGCACGCGGCGTCCGGCGCGCTTTATAAAATCCAATGCCCTCCCACCGCTCTGTGCCTTGCCACCGCTCTGTGCCTCGCCATGGCTCCCTCCCCGCTCTTTTTCGCCTCGCCGCCACCGCGCCACCATGCCGCCGCGTCGCCAGGAAACTTGGGGATACCGCGGCGTCCGCGCATGCCCCTCTGGCGGCTTCTCCGCCGAGATCCGGTTCCGCGGGATGCGCCTCGGCCTCGGCAATTTCGACACCGCCACCGAGGCTGCCCGCGCGTACGACGCGGCGGTGTGGCGCCTCCGGTGGCCTCATAGAACATTGAACTTCCCCAACGTGCCGACGTGGGAGCGGGTGCAGGAGCTCGCGCCTCTGCCGCAGCTTAGCACCAACGAGGATCGTCGCGACAACCGGAGGCGGGAGCACCGTCTCGGCATCGCCAAGATGGACGAGGAAGCCATTGCGCTGTGGTGCCAACACTTCCCGCAGGACATCATCAACAAGCGCGAGTTCTACGCGCAAAGGAGGGCGGAGAGGGATAAGAGGAGGGCGGAGCGAGCCTCCTATCGCGAGGACAAGCGTAGGCGAAAAGCGGACGCTCAGTTCAACATGAGGCTAGGAGCAGCGTCGCCCTGGGAATCCGACGACAATCGGTATCTTCACGCCTACAGTCAGACGTCGGAGGAGGACATCACCGAGGAGCAGTCGGACGACGAGGAGTAGTTGAATTATCTTTTTTTTGTATCTATCTATGCTGAGAACTATCCTCTACTCTCTAGTATCTACTTCTCGATCTCAACACTGTAAACGCTTTTTAAAGCGTCGCGTGTTGCAATTCTGTTGAAGATGCTCTAACATGGCAAACGAGTGCTTTAATGTTGCCCGCAAGATGCGTGAGTATTACTAGTAGTATTTTTCTTGCCATGTTGAGATTTTGAAACCACGAGTGTGAACATGCAGAGGAGCAATGAAGACCAAACACGGCATATTCGGGACATCTTCAAGGAGCGTGGCAAGTTAAAGAGGAGCTGCATCGAACCTGTAAAACGAGCTTTGGTAAGTAACACCCTTTCAATTACTTTCGTTTAGCCTCGTGTTCTTCGATGTGTATATGTTGTAGTTTCTGTTTCGCTTAAGCGTGGTGTTCTTCGATGTGTAATAAGAAGAGTCTTAATCGTCCTAATGCTTTCGTTTTTAACTTGATGTAGGAAGTGGGTGTTCTCATCGTGTAGTCTGTTTTTTATATTTCTTTTCCTTTTGAATTCACTTCTCCGAGTTCTGTTTATCTGGCTTCTACTAAATGGATCTAGGTTTCTCTGAGTATTGATCTAAAAAAGAAGTAACTTCATGTCAGGATGCAGTTCCTGCGAGGAGGGAAGTATGGTCAACCTCGAGATCATGTTTCCAAAATGAGGCTGGATTACACACAAGGTGCTAGTTCCCTAATGATGCTGGATTAGACAAAAGGTGCAAATTCCCAGATGATGCTGGATTACACACAAGCCAGGTGGAGTCGTCAGTTGTTCGTGTCCTCGTGGCATTAGTGAAGGCTAAAAGAAAGCGTGCAGCAGCCCTTGAGAATGTAGCTGAGTTCCTGAAGAAGCAAAAAGAGCAATCAGATGCTCTCTTCACCCAAGCCAAAGAAGAGATGGAAGAAGCCAGAAATAAGCTAGCAGAGGCAGAGCAGACTAGGCGTCTCCTGCTATCTAAAACTGTTGTCAATACAAAATTTCCTTCATAATAGCTAGGTTCAAATGTTTATCCAGTCAGCATGTCTGTTGTGATGTCTGTGCATTTACTGATGTGGCACAAAATGTTTTTTCGGTTCATGTAATAACAGTAATTACTTTCCAAACAATAACAAACGAAGCATTGGACATGGTATAGTTCACGCGCAAGCCCGACATTCCAAGTCCAACTTCCACATCAAACTCATGTTCACAGATATCTGCACATTCATACATAATGTCCACAACCATGATTCACTTCAAAGCCAAAAAAATGTGAGGAGAGTTATAAATAAAGAAAAACCTCTACTAGTTCCTGCTACCAGTGCGAGCACAACAAGTCAAGACCATGCGTAAATTAATTATATTTTAGTCATTTTTTGTGTTCTAAAATGCATGTCGGCTCGCGGAAGGACATGTTGCCGGCACACGCGCGGATTCAATGAAGGCAGGCGGGGCAGTCTTAAGATGGTTGCACACGGCGAGGAGGCATGCTCAGCCGGGCCTGCAGTGAGTGCGGCCCTCTTGGCCGGCGCGCCGGTTCAATGCCTGCGCTATGAGAGGTCACATCCGTGTCAGAGCAATCACTCCCCCAGTCCTTTTTTGTTTGGGTATAACAAAATCTCGTTTTCCATTCACATTTTACAAGTAAAATTTGTGGACAAACTTTGACCCAAAGTACGATGGGGACTAGTAAACCAGAATGGAGGTAGTAGTTTTTTTAATCAAAGAAGGGTTTCCCCTTCCGATTACTGAAAACCAGCATCTAAATCTAAACCATAGTATTTGCCCTAGAACTACCAGGTTCAACATCTCGTAACATAAACCCATACAACCATACGCCAAGGAGGTACGTAGTACTATGAATTCCATTTTCGCTCCATACCAATCGTTCTAAAAACTACTTACTACTTATAACGTGTCATTTAAAATCGGAACTCTTAACCCCGCTAAAACAACGATATTTTAAACATGGCTACTCGGTCTGTGGCAACTGGCGAGCCACCGCGCTCCAAGTCGTTCACCTGTGGTCCCGACCATCAACTCCTACAAAGGTGCTCCACCACGTACCCGGTACCCGTGAATGCAGCAATCATGCACCTAGGGTTTTAGGGTTTATTTGTTAACGTCACCTTTACATAAAACTAATGTGTGCGAGACAGCGAGAGGCCGACTGCGTGCGTGCACCTCTTCTCTTCGTATATGTACTCCACTGTTTGTCTAGTGTCCAAAAAATTATAATAACTAGTAGCAATGTGCCAATGTGTTGCCACACGATCAAAGTAGATTAATACATATTCACCGATTTGATAGAAAAAAAGTCTAGTTTTGAAATACGTATATCACTAAAAATATCTTATGTTTCACTCAAAATATATTCCTTTGGCGGTTTTGATGAGATAAGGGAGGCATGTTGTTGGTTTCAAGATTCGAGAAGTGGTATATGTCTAATTTCTACTCTTACTAGCAAGATGCCCGTGCGTTGCACGGAATATCAAAATCTCGTGGGAGAAAAGGATGAACGAGGGAAGGCCTTATCTGCAAATGTGGTGAAGAGTGTGGGTAAATTGCCATATTTTCCTTCCTATCCGTCAGATATAAATCGGGCGACCTACATTGCAGGATGGCAGGCCCACCATCATCACCAACTCTATTTTTTATCCCTACTCTTATAAAAAGCATTGTCGGTGATGATCGTGTGCCTGCCATCCTGCAATATAGGCCGTCCGATCTATATCTGACGGATAGGAAGGAAACTATGGCAATTTTGCAAAAATATACCCACACCCTCTCCACATTTGCAAATAAGGTCTTCCCTCGTTCATCCTTTTCCCCCACAAGATAAACTACTCATACAAATGCATCTTGATGTTCCGTGCAACACATGGCATCTTGCTAGTAGTTGCAAAAAGCCTATGTGTGTGTGAGAGAGAGGGAGAGTGGAGGAGGACGGAGTGCATGTGTGACAAAGACATAAGTAGTGTGTGTGCGATAGGTATCAGCTTAAAATGAGGCGATAATGTGTGTGTGCACGATCGAGAGGGCGTGTCTCAAGAAGAGAAGAAAAAGCTACATATATACAAGGAGCGAGAGAGAGACATGTATGCGATGGTGGAAGCATGAGTGTGCGGGTGTATAAACCTATCTAGAGGCTAGCTAGTCGATAAATGCTTGTGATAGAAATACGAGTCGGGGTGCGAAAGCGAGAGTTTTGTGTGAGAGAGAGAGACGGTAGTCGGGAAGGGGGGTGGAAGCAGGAGTTGTGTGTGTGTCTGTGAGAGAGAGAGAGAGAGAGGAGATGGTAGTCGGGGCTGTCTGATTGGTGTCAGTCTAGGATGGAGACGAAAAGGAGACCGCAACAAATGTTGTGTCTACAGGAGAGAGAGAGAGAGAGAGAGTAATTTTAGTGGTATGAGTCATATGTAGAGACATATAGGGTGTGTGAGAGAATCCCATAGAGAGAAAGACAAAGTGAAAGACGAGTTGAGACTGTGTGTGTGGCGGTGAAAAAGAAAGCTTAGGTATCGAGTGATACCAGAGAACAGTAGAGACGTGAGAGATAATGAAAACCGTGTAATGTATAATGATAGGGAGAGTGTGACACTTCTCAAGGGAGACGTCGAGAGACCATGTTTGCAAGGATAGGAGAAACATGAAGTGAGCGTGCGGGTGAGGTGGAGAAAAGAGAGTGATGGCTACCTGAAGGAGCATGCATGCGAGAGAGATGGGCGTGAAAGGAGTGAACAAAAAAGGGATTCAAATATTTGAATTCGAGATGATGATACATGTAATCCATACTCGAACCAAAATTGATCTATCAAACGTGCATACTCATATGAATTCACGCACATCTATGTTATTTAATATGTAGATATTACTGATCCATACATTTTAGTAAAACATAATTTGGTTATCTTTTTTTGAATTCAACCTTAAGATTTCGAGAACCTTGTATTTGTAAATCATATTATACATATAAAGGAGTAGAATTCTTTGTTGTGCTTTTGAAAGTATATATGTAAAAAAATGATGTATATAGAATGTAATTCCAATTGAAAATGGATCCCGCCCGAAAAAAAATAGTATAATACAAATGGGATTCAAATTGAGTTGGCACGGTAAACGTGCACTGTGCAAAATTTGAACGAAGCGGGGAAAGTCGCAGTAACTGCCCGAAACCAAAATCTGCGAGATGGAAATCACTACTGCCTATCCCTGCCGCGCAAAGCCTATCTACTGGATTTCTATAGGTTTCGATAGGGGTAGGTTTGTAATTTCACCTAAACGTGATGTAACCGCCTCTCACCCGGATTCATACACGGTGGGTGCCAAAACAAAGTGTGCCCTCGGCCGAAATCGACTCCCTCCCCGATTCATATTCATACACGGTGGGCGCCAAAAACAAACTCTTGTCGGCAAATATTCGGTGTATGCGAGATTACTGTCCTATCCCCAACCGACTAATGTTGCTGTGATGTAGTAGAAATTTGAAACGGGGGCTAAGTTTGTAAATTTCCTCGCATTTGAGACAAGCGCGCCCTGACTACATGGTTCCCCCTTGCTCTCTACCTCCCTTTTCCCCATTCGTACTCCGTGGGCGCCAAAACACCCTCTCCACCCCACCCTCCTCCGTCCGCCGCCGTCCGCCACCCCATCCAGCGCCGTCCTCCTCCACCATGCCGGAGCTGATACCCCGACGCCACCGTCCTTTACAAGAGATCGACCTCTCTCATCCACGCCTTCGGACCGGGATCCTTGCATCCCATCCTCTCGCTTCATCCCCGCCGTCATCCACCTTGCCGGCGCCGCTCCTACGACCGTCTCGTCCACCGCGCCCCGCCGCCACCGTCTACCCTCCTAGATCTGCTTCCACGCTGCCGATAGCCATCGCTACCGCAGCACCGTCAAATTCTCACCAGATGCATACACGGCGTCGCACCAGAGGCGGTACTCTTTCGTATCTGCTCAACTTATTTATCGCAGCAAGAAAATAGATCGCCACTGCTTTACTCTGATTTCTTGTCTTGGTTGCGAAGTTGCCTTTGTCTAGTTTGCACCTTCAGATCCGCCATGGCACGCTCAACACTATACTCCCAATGCTTATGGTTTTCCCCTTTTATATTCCACACTAGTTAAATCACAGTAGACTAAATTTCAAAATTGGGTCAGTCAATTTTTCAGGGCTCGCCGGAGTTCGCCGGTGTGATCCAAGGGGCTCGGGTGGTTGTGGGGCCTCGCCGAACAAACAAAACTCGACATGGGTGGGGGTGGGGGTGGGGGTGGCGGAGGAATACAAGCGATGGCGGCCGGTGGTCCGGCCGGCGGCCCGTGCGGTGTTCTGTATGGGATGAATCACAGACGAGGAAGAAGAAGGGTTAGGAGATGTAGGATCTTCATCCAACCGCCTGAAATGGTTGAGAGACAGCTGGGAGTTGCATTCTTAATGCGCTCTAGTTCATCATGTGTGGGCACTGCGCAACCAACATTTTATTATCCAAAATCTGCTTGCTCTTCTTTACCATGTTCGATAGAGTTGTGACACAAAACGTAGGACCGACTCCAGCAGACTGTACCCATACTTCACTGGCCACACCACTAGCCCCACCACACAGGACCTGCACTCCAGCAAAAGGTATACCGATTTCATTTGCCATAGCACCAATTGTACCATAGAAAAATCCCACTCTAGCAAAAAGTACAGCAAGTCCACCGGCCGAAGACCTATCCCAACTGCAGAGACGGCCAATTCCTGCAGATTGGAACCCCATTCCATTTATTTCCAGTTTAAAAGACAATGCTTTCAATGTTGTTAGGGACTACGTCCATATATTCCCATCATGGGAAGATTATTGTGAAGACAGACACCATTTTCACATCTTCCTGTCCAACTTACATGTAAGTGTTATTATTCATGGTTATTATTTTCTTGTTTTCTGCTGATTGAACACATCAATGATTTACATTACATTGTTGTCGAGGGTTAATCTGGATAGTCATGACGAGGAAAGCTTGCTTGTGCTTTTCAAGGAAGCATTGCAGCAGTATCGGTGTTACCTGAGGAAATCACACTTTGGTGGAAAATCTATAAACGAATTTCCGATGAAGTCTCTTGTGCTAAATTTAGAAGACATTGAATGGAAAAACATTGTTATGCACTGGTCTCGTTCCCAGGATGAGGTACTGTCTATGAAACCACATGACAATTTGAACTTCTACTTTTTCGCATGTGCCTTACGGATCTTGTTTGCAGGAAATCTGCTCGAAGAAGAATTCCGGTTTGAAAAGAACGACAGGATATCGCAAATATGCTGCCTGCTGCTTTGCTCTTGTTAGTACATGTTGTCCTGTATCACTATACTTGCATACATACCTGGTTCATTATGTGACAGCAGTATGCATGATAGCTTGCTTATCAATTGTTCGCTCCAAATTCTTCAGTATCCAATGCCAATGTTTTTTAGCTCTGCATTGTTCTTGTAAGTACATGCTGTCCTTTATCAGTGTACTTATAATGACAGGTAGTTGTTCATGTACCATCACTTTGCAGCTTATTTTCCTTTTCCCTCCATTTTCTACACATCAGATCTATATTTACTCTTACCATAAGGTTGGTACTGAAGAAGTTTAGCTGTGCATTGCTCTTGGCTGTACCTTTTGCCCGTATCGCTGCACTTACATTTATAGCTACTTGGTTATATAGAATCACTCTTCATCTTATCTTAAATATTCTCCATTTTTTCGTATATTATCACATCTATATTTACTCTTAACAAAATGTAGAATAAAGGCAATGCTTATGAAGAAGATTATGTGGTAAACTTCTTGAATTGCCCCCCCCCCCATCAACATGGACAAGGCCTTTATAGAGCCTGTCTTCACCAATAATGTAAGTTTGTCCATCTCAAGCCTTCAAACTTTGTTGTATATATTTGGTTAGGCATGACTGCAACAGCTGTTTATTTTTGGTGTTTGCATCAAATTGCATGTTTAAAGTTTATTATGTACTCCCTCCGTTCCAAAATAGATGACCCAATTTTGTACTGAAGTTAGTATAAAGTTGGGTCATCTATTTTAGAACGGAGGGAGTAGTTCATAAACAAAAGTTTGTCCTTCCTCAATTTAAGTTTTCAGTTGTACAACCAAGTTCCTTATTCATACCATGTAAATTAAAGTATACATAGCAAGTGATCTTCTTTTGCACTGCATGTATGCTTCTGTTCTTCATCCGTAATCCATTGGTGTGGTGAACCTACCCACTACAGCACAATGCCATATTCTGCAATGTCTTAACTATGAACAATGTCATATCATTCTACTACTCCCTCCGTCCGAAAATACTTGTCATTGAAATGGATGTATCTAGATGTATTTTAGTTCTAGACACATCCATTTTGATGACAAGTAATTCCGGACGGATGGAGTATTATTTAAACCGTCTCTTTATTTGCCAATCTAAAATGGGATAAATTGACAACACACTAACCATTGATACTTATGAGTTCTTGATCTGTAATCCAGTGGTGTCGTGAAGCTGCCAACTCCTTCACAATGTCATTTCCTGCCATGTCTTGACCTGAACAATACCATAATGTGTTAATGCAATTTTAAACTATGTCACTTTATTCGTCAGTAAGAAATGTGATGAATTGTCAGCACTGATACTTTTATGTGCAAAACCTGTCATCTGTCTGCTTGTTTATCTTTTAGAGTGAGGAAGATTTAAATGTTGAACAAGCGTAATCTCATCATCTTGCTCAGCTGCTTGAGCTGCAGCTCCCCAGCAGGGCTAACATTTCTTGAACTCTATTAAAGTGCTGTCGGTTTTGTATATTATTTTGTCGGCGTGTTTATTTGCACTGGTGGCGAACTTTGATGCCCAGTGTATGTAATCTGTTGTCTGCCTGTGCTTTATCATCATAGTGGCGAACTTTGATGCCCAGTGGATGTAATATGTTGTAATTTCTTTATTGTATAGTCTAGGTTTTTTCTTATTCACGATGCTGCAGTTATTTTACTGTCTTTGCAGTAAACCGGCCAAACCGTAAAATTACGGTACATAATTGGGCCGTCATGCAATCACGATGTAGGTTGGGCCTGAAACTTGCCGAACAGCTAATGGGCCGGCAGCAGCCCGAAATGAACCCCGGCCCATGATTGTGCGAATCAAATCACGGGCTTTTAACAAGACAAAATTGTCTCGGTCCTTCTTTGGCCCAATCAGATATCGGCTGCGAGCAGGCCGGATGCAAACCGGGCCGTAGTTAGGTCCAACTATATGATGGGCATTTAACATGCCAAAATTAATATAGGGCCGAAATGTTAAACGGGTCCTTAAGAGGCCAAAACTAATGTCAGGCCGAATTACTAAGTGGGCCTCTAGCAAGTGGGCCCAAAAGTATAGTGTCTAGTTGACGGGCCGAATCTGATATGGGCCATAATTGAGCCCATAGCCTCTTAAAGGGTCGTACCTGATCTGGGCCGTAATTTGGCCCAGAACATGGTAGGCTTTTAGCGGGCCGGATCTCATATGGGCCACTATTAGGCCCAAAACGTGGCAGACCATTAATGGACCGGATCAAATATGGGCCGGCATTTGGCCCAAAACATGGCAGCCAATTAATGGGCCGGCCTACTAGGGCCCTCAAATTCTTGTGGGCCTACAGCTGGGCCGGCCCGTTAATGTCAGCGAAATCTCGTGGGCCTTTAGCCGGGCCGGCCCATTATGATCCGCAAGAATCTTGTGGGCCTTTACCTGGGCCGGCCCATTATGGCAAACAAAAATCTTGTGGGCCTTTATCTGGGCTGGCCCATTATGGCCCACGAAATCTTGTGGGCCGTTAGCTGGGCCAGCCCATTATGGCCCGCAAATTCTCGTGGGCCTTTAGCTAGGCTGGCCCATTATGGTCCGCAAAATCTTCTGGGCCTTTAGTTGGGCCGGCCCATTTAAACTTGATGGGCCGGTCCACGTGTCAACATATCATCGACGTGTCTCGCCCATTGGATGAGTGACACCTGTGCCAGCGCGGACCTGACACGTGTCTCCTCCAGTCAATGATGATTTTACACGTGGAAAATCCCCCATTGGTCGAGGCTGTTAACGGGTTATCGGATCCAAAAGCCGACCCGATAGCTTAACGGCGTTCCTTACGGTGGATGCCACGTGTCGGTCACCCTTGACGAAAGCACTTCTGTGACACGCGATTTATCTCATGGAAGTGGACACTTCCGTGATGATAATTTTGGTAATGTCATGGAACACTTCTACGATAGCACAGGTATGACTATCTTGATTCTGTCGTAAATTTGTCATGGATGTACATGCATGACAAAAAACGCAACCTACTGTGACAAACACGTATCATCACAGAAGTGTATTTTTTTTGTAGTGTATCTTACGCAGTTCCCTCTTTCCGCGCATTGGTGACAAAGATAAGGTGCATGCTTATCTTGTGGACATGATGATCATATGTGAGAGGGCGCGTCTCCATCAGACGGAACCACTTGATGTCTCACATATCATGTGGTGTGAGCTACAGTTTGCCGTGCTCAACCGTAAGGTGCCCATCTATGGACCTTACCTGCATCTCTTGATCTTAAAGACTTGGGAGCAACTCTTTCCCAATGAAGAGTTTGAAGCCCCCAACTTGATTCGTCATGCGCCTATTAAGCTGCGCATCAAGAACAAGTGGGCTAACACCACTACCCGTGCTGAGGCAGAGGCTGCTATGATGGACGTGGATGAGGATGAGATTGAGGAGGAGGAAGCGGATGAGGACAACTCTGATGGATACTCGCCTTCATCTTCTGAGCCCTCTTGGGCTAAGAGGCTGAACAACAAGATGAAGGCTCTATACTACATGCAGGCCAAGGGCCAGTACCGGTCTCATGTTTCTCAGAAGGAGAGGCCGACATGACAAGAGGATCTTGAGGACGTTCGGCGAGTAGGTACCAAGCGGTTCCGAGAAGCACATCACCCCAGAGGCTGAATGGATGGCGAAGCAGGGCTACCAGTGGACTAAATCTGAGGAGGAGACCATCCCCACTGCCGAGAGAAACAAGGAGCGTGACGAGTGATCGCTCCAGCTTGAGCTACCACCTGTGTCGTAGGTGTCATCTCTGCCTTTTTGGTGTCTCGATGCCAAAGGGGGAGAGAGAGTAGGATTTGCGAGTCTTGTGTTGTTGTGTCTCGCTCTTTGCTTTCGTCCTTTTGAACCTCGTTTGCTTTTGCTTGTTGGTTTGTGTTTGGTTTCATCTGGATACAGGAGACTATCATATGGCGTAGGACATATGTCCTCAACGTATCTTATTGTCTTATCATGTTATCTAGTTTGCTTAGTAGATTGTGAGCTTAGTATGTCTTATGCTCTCGTTACTTTATGTTCATTTTTATTATCTTGCCTCCTTGCTTAGTGTTAGTTATTTTGTTGCAAGATATGCCTCGTCTATAAAATATAGGGGGAGTGTTGATCCTAGTATGTGTACCATGCAGTCCAAAGCATTTCTCTAGAGAGCACACATCTAGGGGGAGCCCGTCTATATTTTATAGATGTTGGGTTTGCCTATGTTTCATTTTATTTCCCTATGTGCAAATCCCGTATTGTCATCAATCCACCAAAAAGGGGAGATTGTAAGGGCATATTTATCCCTTAGTAGTTTTGGTGATTGATGACAATGTATTTGCGGACTAATCGTGTGCATTGAGCATTTCAGATATCTCATGTTTAGGCACAAGACGATTCGTTGCCCCTTGGAGTCTAGTGAAGGCGGAGTTTTCCCTATGTTTCTTTTAGGTGGATTTGAGTCGTAGGAAAGCTGTACTATTAAGAGGGGGTCCGATTTGGAAAGGTTTGGGTGGAATCATCACGTACACGTATGTTCCTTTTGCCCCACCTTTCCTTTGGCTCTTTGGAGCATCCTCCGTTTATCCGTGTCTCTGCAAAATTAAGGAATCCTAGTGTTGGTTGTGCTGGGGCATGCGGTAGTACTGCTCATGGGAGCGGTGGTACCGCAGAGGCTCACGATAGTACCGGCCACAGTCGCGGTAGTACCACAGTCCCTTGCGGTAGTACCACTGCCAGGGCGCAGTAGCACTGTGGCCTCGGGCCAGGCACAACAACACGAGCATAAGTAGGGGCGGATGTAATTTTTTACATCCGCGCCCTATGCGGTAGTACCGCTCCAGGTTTGTGGTAGTACCGCGTTGGATTTTTGCACAGATCAAAACTCAACGGAAGTAGCCACGGATGTATTTTTATATGTTCGTGCCTTCCCGTCCTAGACAAACCCTGCCTTATGGTACCGCAAGGGCGAGCGGTAGTACCGCTCCGGTGGTTCTACCGCTTTCTGCTTCAACGCAACAGGGCTGGTCTAGCTCCTGTCGCGCTAGTGGTAGTATAGTAGGGCCCCGCGGTAGTACGACAGGCCCTTGTGGTAGTACCGCTTGTCTGGTGCGGTAGTACCGAGTCTCTCGGGCTGGGTAAGTGGATAACGGTTGGATTTGTCCTATCACTATATAATGGGAGTCTTCTTCTTCGAGTTGACTACCTCTTCCATCCCTAAGCTCCATTAATGCTCTAAGCTCCATTTTCGCCCGATCTCTCTCCCTAGCCAATCAAACTTGTTGATTTTCTAGGGATTGGTTGAGAAGGCTCCGATCTACACTTCCACCAAGAGAAATTTGATTCCCCCCACTAATCCCTTGCAGATCTTGTTACTCTTAGGTGCTTGAGAACCCTAGACGATTGAGGTCACCGCGGAGCCATATTCCATTCTGGTGAAGCTTCGTGGTGTCGTTGGGAGCCCCCAATTAAGTTGTGGAGATTGCCCCAACCTTGTTTGTAAAGGTCCAGTCACCGCCTCCAAGGGCACCAATAGTGGAATCATGGCATCTCACATTGTGTGAGGGCGTGAGGAGAATACGGTGGCCCTAGTGGCTTCTTGGGGAGCATTGTGCCTCCACGCCGCTCCAACGGAGATATACTTCCTCTCAAAGGGAAGGAACTTTGGTAACACATCCTCGTCTCCACTGGCTCCACTCTTGGTTATCTCGTACCTTTACTTGTGCAAGCTTACTTTGTGTTGCATCCCTTGCTTGCTTGTGTGCTTGTTGTTGTTGCATCATATAGGTTGCTCACCTAGTTGCATGTCTAGACAACCTACACAACCTACTTTGATGCAAAGGTTAAATTGTTAAAGAAAATCTAAAATTGTTAGTTGCCTATTCACCCCCCCCCCCCTCTAGTCAACTATATCGATCCTTTCAGATAGAACCACCTGTTGATCTTGATAACCCACAACCTAAGAATAAGAGGTATGATAACAGAGGGTTCATTGCAAGAAAACACGGTAAGGAAAGAGAACTGTGGGTTCAAAAACCTATGCCTTTTCCACCCAAATCAACTAAAAAGAATGATGATGAAGAATTTGAACGCTTTGCTGAAATGCCGAGGCCAGTCTTTTTGCGTACTCGCTTGACTGATATCCTTAATATGCCTCCTTATGCAAAGTATGTGAAAGACATCATCACAAATAAGAGAAAAATACCGGAAGCTGAAATCTCCACTATGCTTGCTAATTATACTCAAAGATGGAGTACCTAAAAAACTTGGAGATCCGGGAATACCAACTATACCTTGCTCCATCAAAAAGAATTATGTGAAAACTACTTTATGTGATTTAGGAGCTGGTGTTAGTGTTATGCCTTTCTCTTTATATAAAAGACTTGACTTGAATAAACTCACACCTACTGAAATATCTTTGCAAATGGCTGACAAATCAACTACCATACCTATCGGTATCTGTGAGGATGTGCCCGTTGTTGTTGCTAATGTTACTATTTTGACTGACTTTGTCATACTTGTGATGCCCGAGGACGACAACATGTCGATTATCCTTGGTAGACCCTTCTTGAATACTGCAGGGGCTGTTATTGATTGCAATAAAAGCAAGGTCACTTTTCATATCAATGGTAATGAGCATACGGTGCACTTTCCGAAGAAACAATTCCAAGTGAATTGTACTAATGTTATTGAAAAATCTCTGACAATCACTATTAGAAGTTTTCAAATACCTCTACATACTGTCAAAAAGAAACATGAAATGCTTATTGTTGGGGAAATGCAAATCCCCATTGAGGTAACTTAGTGATTTACGAAAGTTCTTCGTTTTCATGCTAATTGAAAGTGGTTGTTAATAAGACTTGATCAACCTTATTAATGGATCATTTTTGAGCGGTATGAACTTAATGAATTTAGTAAGCACTACCTTCTGTCCCTACTTTTAGTTTTCTGTTTTTATTAGTTAAATAAAATAAAATGCCATGTTTTGTCTGTTTTCTGAATTTCCCGTGCAATAAAAAATGACCCAAAAATAAAAGTTCTCAGAATGCCCTGAAAATTTAATACGATTTTTTCTGAATATTTCTGAATTTTTGGTGCAAATAACAACAGAGGGAGGTGCACCAGGTGGACACAACCCACCTGGGCACGCCAGCACCCCCAGGCGCGCCCTAGTGGGTTGTGGTCCCCACGTGGGCCCTCTCACTTATCTCTTTAGCCCACTTCATCACTTACCTATAGAAAAAAAATCTCCATTGCTCTCTCTCCCGTGTTCTTGAGCTTAAACCCGCGGATTTCAATCTCTTTGCTCGAAGCTCCATTTCCGAAACTGTTTTGTTGGATTGTTGCTTGGTATGTGACTCCACCGTTTCTCCAATTAGTTTTTGTTTTAGTGGTTTATGCTTTGAATAATTAGCTACTCTTGGTGCTGCTGTAGATGTGCTTGCATGTTGAATTCTTAGTGTTCTAAGTAGTTTGAATGCTTGCTATGATGGCCTCTATGTATCCCTATGAGTAGTTGCTATCAATCTTATAAAGTTTTGTTGACAAATTTTTGTCACCCCCCAATTTTTTTTCCAGAAAATTGTACGCGGACATGATGAACCTATTTGGAAGGAGTTCTTCGAGGAGACGATCCTCAGGGGCATCTTCTAGTCACAGTTCTGCTCGTCGGTCTTATGTTGAAGCAAGTGAAAGTTCCACGCGAGATGCCGCCACCAAAACATGCTTATGGCCTTGCAATGAATATATGGTGCGTGTGGGCATTAAGGAGGAATTTGAGCAATATGTTCACAATGCCGGACTCGGTCCCTACCTTTTAGATAAGTGTGAACAACGCCAACTTCTCACCGAATCATTTGTCAACGGATTTACATTTTTCCCTCGTGAGTCTAGGGTGTCTTTTATGCTTTATGATAAACCATTTACCATCTCACTAGAGAACTGTGCTTACCATTGCATACTTCCATTTTGGGGTTCGCTTGATGAGCCACCAAAGGCTGAGTTCGATTCTTTCTTGACTAGCCTTTGTTGCGGTGAAAATAGGGGAGTGCGACAAGGAAGAATAAAGAGCATTCACTTTCCCGCAATTCAGTACTTTGCATTATTTAATGGAAAATGCATAGTACGCAAGCAAGACTGTAGCATACTTTGTGCGCCAGACTTGAGCCTCCTTCACACCGCTCTCACTGGTGAAAGGAATTATAACCTTGGAGCGATTGTTGCACGTAGACTTCAGCATAACGCCAAAAGTGGCTGGTTCTATGGTGGAATTTATGCCACACGTCTAGCACGAGGTCTGGGTGTTTTACCTTTGCCCTTTGATCCTATCCTACCCACTCGGTATTTAGATTTTGATACCTTAAAAGAGCATAAGATTTTCAAGGGAAGGGCTGATAACTTCACTTACAATTTGATGTTTAACCAATCACATGTTGTGGACACATATTTGCATGCGCCTGCTCTATTTGATTATCACAGCAAGGGAAGATATTTTGTTCTTGAGAGCGAGGCTCGAGCTCACAACGCACCAGTGTTGGTGGCGCGGCATGCCGAGGCATCCGCACCAAGAGCCTCTGTGAGCTACCACGCCGACTACTACCCTCCAGGCTATTGATCGACTACCAACTAGGCCAAAAGCATAAGCTTGGGGGGGTACGTGTTTCTCACCGACATTATATTCATGTTCACATGCCATTATATTTGTCGGTGTTCAGAATTTTTCATTGTATCATCCATGCTTAGATTTATTTTCTTACTTTCTTCTTGTGTGTTTGAAAAACTTGAGAAAGACCAAAAAATTAATTGTAGTAATTTACTTTCTATGCATGCTTAGTGGTAGTACTAAAAATAAAATCCAAAAAGATTTCCTTGTTCTTGTTTTGCTTGTTGGGAGCTTTTTCGTGTAAATAGTTTTTCTCGTTTTTGCTTTTTATTTGCTTGTTGAACAAAACCAAAAACTCCAAAAATATTTCAGTGTGATTCTCTGAATTTCTTTTCTTTTTATTCGAGTCTTACCGAGGAGAAGACCACGATGAGAATGTTGAGTGGCTCTCATATGAATAACTGTTAAACTAAAAAGAGCACATTTTAGATTGTCTTCTCCTGTTGAATAAAATGTTTGCAGATTCCAGCTTAGTCCATGGCACTCTTGCACTATTATTATTTTCTTATCAATCGGTCGTGCAAGTGAAAGGCAATAATGATGATATTAGATGAACTGCCCGTGGCAAAGAGAAACTGGTATGAACTCGACTTGTTCTGTTTGTGTAAATATGTTTAGCCTAGTACCCATGATTCAACCCATTATGATTAAACATGTTTGCAATGACAATTAGAGATTATAGTTTCTCATGCCATGCATAAGTAGCTAGGAGTGGATAATGATTTATCTTAGATATCAAGATAGCATTAAAATGATTGTGATGTAGTATGATGATATGGTATCCTCCTCTGAATGTTCGAGTGGATTGACTTGGTACATGTTCATGCATGTAGTTGAATCAAAAACAACATAGCCTCTATAATATTTATGTTCATGGTGTTCATATCCTACTCATGCTAGTGTCCAATGTTACTTATGCATAATGCATGGTTATGATAGTTGTTGCTCTCTAGCTGGCCGCTTCTCAATCTAAATTGCTAGCCTTCGCCTGTACTAAGTGGGAATTTTGCTTGTACATCAAAAACCTTGAACCCAAAGTTATTCCAGATGAGTCCATCATACCTACCTATATACGGTATTACCCTGCCGTCCTAAGTAAATTTGCATGTGCCACGTCTAAAAACTTATAAAAATTATCCTTTTGTGTGCCTGGATCATTCATGGAACGACAGGAGGTTGTCAGTATCTTCCATGCTAAACGGGTTATTCTCAGGTCGAGTGTTTATTCACTTGCCACCGCAGGAGAAAAAGGGCGGTAATAGGGATTCCCTGTTCCAAACTACAAAATACAAAAAGAGTTAATCGCTCGAATAATCAAACAAAAACTCCCAATGGAGTCAAAACCTTTACTTTTATCGCTTGGGAACCGCCACTAGCCTGTTTAGCATGGAAGATATTGATAACTAATGGTCGTGAAGTGAATAAGAAGGGTGCATGTCTCAAAATACCATTTATCTCTGTTTTAAAAATTGAGCTCTAGCACCTCTGCAAATCACTGCTTCCCTCTGTGAAGGGACTATCTATTTACTTTTATGTTGTGTCATCACCTTCTGAAACAAGCGCCAGAAACTGAGTAGAGCACAGCTGTCATGATTTATGCATTGTGTGTAGCTAATGTTGGGTGCATCATGACTGGATCTTTTCTACCATGAACTACAATGTTTAGTCGCTGCTTGAACTTTGGAGGTGCTCTGCATTTATGTTTTGGGGTCTCAAAAAGGGCTGGCGAGATACCACTATTGTCATATTATATCATGGTTGTTTTGACAATGTGTTGCCGTTTGAGATATCTTATTATTGCTTGCTAGCTGATTATGTCATTGATATGAGTTATTATAATCTTTAAGAGTTATTGTCCACATGGTTAGTTATAATGCTGGCTGAAAACCTGGGTGTTGTTTAAGCTTATTTATGCAAACAAGAGCAAAAGAGTTCGTAGAAGTTTTTCTTTCTCACTTTCAGTTTATCAACTGAATTACTTGAGGACAAGCAAAGGTTTAAGCTTGGGGGAGTTGATACGTCTCCAACGCATCTACTTTTTCTCATGCTTTTTTCCTCTTGTTTTGGACTCCAATTTGCATGATTTGAATGAAACTAACCCCGGATTAACGTTGTTTTTAGCAGAACTACCATGGTGTTGTTTTTGTGCAGAAATAAAAGTTCTCAAAATGGAACGAAACTTTGCGAGGAATTTTTTATATCAATAATAAGAATTTCTGGAGCCAAGACCTGCCGGAGGGGGGCACCTGGGTGGGTACAACCCATCAGGGCGCGTCCCCTCTCCTGGCCCACCCAGGTGGGTTGTACCCACCTGGTAGCCCGGCAGACCTCAATCCTGACACTATAAATTCCTATTTTCGGAGAAAAAGTGAGGGAGAAAGAATTATTGCGATCCACGAGACGGAGTCACCGCCAAGCCCTGTTCTTCCTCGGGAGGGCAGATCTGGAGTCCGTTTGGGGCTCCGAAGAGGAGGATCTTCGTTCTTCGTCATCAGCAATCCTTCTCCATCGCTAATTCCATGATGCTCCCCACTGGGAATGAGTAATTCCTTCATAGGCTCACTGGTCAGTGAGGAGTTGGATCATCATGTAATCGAGTTAGTTTTGTTAGGGCTTGATTCCTAGTATCCACTATGTTCTTAGATTGATGTTGCTATGACTTTGCCATGCTTAATGCTTGTCACTTTGGGCCCAGGTGCCATGATTTCAGATCTGAACCGTTTATGTTATCACCATTATATCCATGTTCTAGATATGATCTTGCAAGTTATAGTCACCTACTACGTGTTAGGATCCGACAACCCCGGGGTGACAATAACCGGGACTCTCCCGATGATGACCGTAGTTTGAGGAGTCCATGTATTCACTATGTGTTAATGCTTTGTTCCAGTTCTCTATTAAAAGGAGGCCTTAATATCCCTTAGTTTCCAATATGGACCCCGCTGCCACGGGAGGGTAGGGCAAAAGATGTCATGCAAGTTCTTTTAATAAAGCACGTATGACTATTTACGGAATACGTGCCTACATTATATCGATGAACTGGAGCTAGTGCAGTATCGCCCTATGTTATAACTGTCTCATGATGAATATCATCCAACAAGTCACCGATCCAATGCCTACGAATTTATCCTATATTGTTTCTGCTAAGTTATTACTTCTATCACTGTTACCGTTACTATTACTGCTGTCACTGCTATCAAAACTATCATATTACTTTGCTACTGATTACTTGCTGCAGATACTTAATCTCCATGTGTGGTTGAATTGACAACTCAACTGCTAATACCTTCAAATATTCTTTGGCTCCCCGTCGAATCTATAAATTTGGGTTGAATACTCTACCCTGAAAACTGTTGTGATCCCCTATACTTGTGGGTTATCAGTGCTCACAATTTGGTAAGGCGGAAACTTCTTGCGCTCATGAAACTCCCGGTGGACACGAATCCAAAAGGTTGAATGCTTTTGTTTGGCGCCCATCTTGGGGTCTTGTCCAATGTCTCGGCAACACTCGCAAAGAAGCTTGTCATCGGCCGCCGTGTATGCCTTCGTGCGCTTGCTCTTGCGCTTCGGCTTCGGTCCGGCGGCTTGGTTGGCGAGATCGTCCTCAAACAAAGGTTCCACTTCGATGTCGCACTCGTCCTCTTCCTCTTGCCCGTAGTCGTTCGGAAACTCGTGGTCAAGTGGGAAGCCGTCCAGGTCACCTGATCACGCAGGAAGGCCGCCTGATCCGGATCATAGCCAGCGGCCGGTGTGAACGCCCCGCGGCCGTCCTGGCTTTGTGTCTCGTCAGGATCGTAGCCAGCGACCGACGCACCACCCTCGAAGATGAGGTTCTGCATGTAGTCCTCATCACCGGCGGACAGCATTCCCTCAAACAGGTTGTGGGCGTCTGGGAGCACACCGGATGGCATCTGTCGCGCGCGTTTCCTCGCACCTCCAGATGACGAGCCACCGGCCACCAGTGTGGCGTTGAGGTCAATGGGCGCGGGTGTGGAAGGCGCCACCACGCTCACGTCGGGCGAGCACTCCCCGGAGAAGTGGGAGGCCTGCCGGTACACGTGGAAGCCGGGCATCCAAATGCAAGCTGACGCTCGGGGCGAGTCGAGCAGCACCATCCGAGGGAACGACGATGAGCCGTGCTGGCTGCGGCGACGGTGGCGTTGACGAGCCGTGCTGGCTAGGGTTTAACCCTAGCATGTAGAGTGCCTCCCTTGTTGGTGCCGCGACGCGGGCGTTGGTGACCTCCTGCTGCGTGGAGGCGGCGACGGGGGCGTGCGCGGCGGCCTCATCCCTCGCGTCTGCGGTTTTCCTTCGGCCCTTCCTCTTGGCCGACTCCCTTGCCCGCTGTTCGGGCGTCAGCGCCTTATTTGGCTTAGGCGCGGCGGCAGTCTTGCACGGGGCACGAGGCTTGCCTGTCCCGGAGGGGGCGATCGTCATGCCGGACGAGGCGAGGGAGGCGAGGCCGACGGCGGCGTCGAGGTCGAGGTCGTCGTCCATGGCGGGTGTGGGGCGGGAGCGCGCGCGTGCGGGAGGGTTTTTGGGGAAAATGGTGGTGGTTGCCACCGTCCGACGGGCCCGGGGAAAGGAGTTGGCGTGCGCGCGCGCGTTCGTCTCGTGTCCGCGCCGATGCAAATCCGGCTCAAAATTGGGCCGGGAATGGGTCGGCGCGTTGGGCCGCCTTTTGTGTCCGCGCCGACCCAAACAGACGGCGGCGGACAAAATGGATTGCCCCTTTGGAGTTGCTGTAACAATTCACTATTCATTGATGTGGATGATGTACAGATTTATATCCCTGGAATGGATGCGTCGCACAGGCGCAACGTTTACGAGAGGCACGATCTGAACGACGCGTCCGTTACATTAGGATGCAATCGTTCGAGAGAGAAACCGGCTACCGGTTCCACAAGCAGAGATTCTAATTAATTAATTCTAACAACCCCCCTAAGCGAACCGACCATTGGTTGGGTGGTTAGAGGGACTGTGGTATTTCGAGCCCACCGGGATTCAAGTCCCGGTGCTCGCAATTATTTTTGGATTTATTTCAGAATTTCCGGCGATGCGCATTCAGTGGGAGGAGACGTTCCCGTCGATGATGAGGTGACTACGATGACTTCGTAAATTTTAAGATGATATGCCGGCTCAGTCTTTCGGAGGTGCTCATATGGGTAGGTGTGCGTGTGTGCGTTCATAGGGGTGAGTGTATATGAGCACTTGTGTCTGTACTGTGTTAAAATAACACTACCCCTAATCTCTGCTTCATTTTTTCTTGTAAACACCATCATCACAATTAGTCTCTTCCAAAATCCGTGTAGGAAAAATATGAGGAAATATGTACAATATGCCATTAAAACTCCATCCAGAAACTCAATGGGAAAATAAGGAGAAACTGACATATCACAATGCCTGCATTACTAATGTCTCATTAAAAACATTCCATAATAAATTATTTAGAAAAAATTATAAAGGAAAAGAGTGCAATATCAAAGATCCGAGGATCACAAACAGATTATCCCCTTAAACTTTAATGACCGGTTTGGACTAGTTTTAGAAGCTTTCGGGCATTTTTCTCCTTTTATTTTCCTATGTGTATTTATGTGTTTGTTTTCATTGGTTTTTCTTATGGGTTTTGTTTTCCTTCACCAGTTTCTTCGATTTTTCCTTTTTCCAGCACATGCCTACTTTTTAAATACACATTGTCTATTTTTCATATACACTTGTAACATTTTTTTTCTATATGGTGAACAATTTATAAACACATGATGTACGTTTTTTTTAAATGTATGTGATGAAACACTTCTTGAATACTTGTTAAAACATACCCAAAATACATGTTAAACTATTTTAGTGGCATTAATGTTTTTTATAAAACTATGTGAACATTTTTTTACATTATATAAGCATTCCTTCAAAATTTAAAAAACATACTTTGTAACCCGTAAATCTTTTTCAATATTACAAACACTGTTTATACTGTGTGCACCATTTTTTACATCATATCAAACATATTTGGTCATGAACATATTTTGTAAATGCATGAAATTTTGGTGAAATGCACATCCATTTATTGAACATTTTGTTTTGAAATTTCATGAAAAATTTCTTAAATGATACAACACGCTTTTTTTGAATTACGTGAGAATTTATTTTGCTTGTATAAAAACGTTTAAATGTCGCAAAAACTTACTAAAAATGTGTAAATATTTTTATAAATTTCAGAAAAATCGTTTCTGAACGCTATCAATTTTTATTTATTAAAGCAAACTTATATTGCACTGCACGATTTCGCTAATGCGCAATGAACATTTAAAAAATATATAATACTTTTTTTCAGAAACGTAAATAAATGTAATAACACAAAAAAAATATAAAAGGAAATGTTTGAATCTTCTTTGACACTGGAAGCCCAAATACAGTAGATGATTCCCGATTTTGTTCAGATAAGGTTTTTTCAGAGTTCCTATGCACCGCTCGTTGCGGCAAATTGCCGAGCGGACGCACAGGCGCGACTCCAGCTGGGCCGGCCCATTAGTGTAACACAGTGAAAAATCAGGGAGGGATCGAACGAGCGACCTCTTGTTGCTTATGCGCGAGCCTAGCCAACAGGTTAGATGAGCTTCTTTGTTCTCAATGGCGCGCTAAGCTAAAGGAAATATAGACCCGAGCATTTTGTCAAATTCTGAACGCGAACATTATTTTGTAAATATTTTTTTAAAGCGAACACTTTTCAACTTTGAGAAGAAGAAAAAAAAGCTCGAACATCTCTTGAATATCCGAACAATCTTTTGATAAACTGAACACTTTTTTGAAAATCACAAACATTATTGAATATGTGAACAAATTTTAGTTAAAGGCAACATTTTTTGAAACTCTGAACAATAATTCGGAAATCCGAATAGTTTTGGAATCCGTCAACAGTTTTTGAAACAAGAATATTTTTTTCAAACTCAGAACAAAATTTGAAAATGAAAGCATTATTTAATTTTCAAACATTTTTTGAGAAATATGAAGAGTTTTATCAAATCAAGAACATTTTTTAGAACTGTTATAATTCGTTAGCATTTTTAAAGAAATTCGACCATTTTTTTAAACTCCCAAACAAAGTTAGAAACAGACACATTCTTGAAAATGGCGAACAAAATTTGAAATAGAAATTTTTTTGAAGCTACCGAACAAAACTGGAAAACACGAACATTTTTCTTAAATTTGCGAATGAATTTTGAAAGAGGAACGTTTTTTAAAACTCCTATTTTTTTTGAAAAGATGAACATTTTTTAAATTTTGTGAACAAAATTTGAGAACTATGAATATTTTGTATTTGTGAACAAAATTTGAGAACTAGAATAAATTTTTGAAAGAAAGGATTTAAAATTTAGAACCTTTTTAGAAATCTCAACAAGTTTGGAAATTTAAACATTTTTTCAATACATGAACAATATTATAAAAACCGGAACATATTTTTAAAAAATTAGAAAAAAATTCAATAAGCGAAGACTTTTTTAAAATTTCGAATATTTTTGACATGCAAACAAAATTTGAATAGTTTGAACCTTTTTAAAAATATGAAAAATGAAAAAGTGAAGATGAGGAAAAATAAAGAAAAGAAACTGAAAGAAAAAAGGTGAAAAAGAAAACTTGAAAAAAATAGAAAAGGAATGAAAAGGAAAAGATAGAGAAGAAAAAATAAACAGGAAAAACGAAAAACGAAAAAAAAACAGAAAAAAAAAGTGTTACGAAGCTCCTAGAAGGTTCCCAAAACTGTAGAAAACCGGCTGGGTACAAGCGAGAAGGTTCCTAAAACCGGAATCTTCGACACATTTTACGTGCCGGCCCAGGCGCGAACCCTCGATCGATCTTCCTGTGGGTCCGGCCGACAACTTGCCGCAGCGAGCGGCAAATAGGATATTCCAGCAAATTTTGTTCTGATACGTTTTTTTTAGAAGATTTTGTTCTGATACGTGGTCGAGTACATAAAAATCCGATAGAATTAGCCCATACCTCTAGTGAAGGCCCTTATGGGACCTCCTATTTGGCGCTTCAGGAAACGGGGAGCTACGTTAGAGCCCACGCGCTCATGCAAGTGTGCCGGCCCATTTAGATTTCTCTTTTTTTCCCTGGTTCGCTCGATCACATTTGGGGAAAAAAACAAAAAAAAACAACGAATTCGCAGAAAAATCAAAACATCATGAATCCAAGAAAACAAATCATGAACTTGAAAAGAAGTTTATCTGTTTAGAAAAGTTCATCAAAGTTTTAAAAAAGGACATCAAATTTGAAAAAAAGTTCATCGAATTGAAAAAATTAATCAAATTTGAAAAAAAAAGTTCAATAAATTTTAAAAAGTATATCAAACTAGAAAAGGTTCATTGAATTTTAAAAAATTTCATCGGATTTCAAAAGGTTCATCAAATTTGAAAAAAGTTCATCCGAATTGAGGAATAGTTCATCTAATTTTTAAAAGGTTCATCAATTTGTGAAAAAAAGTTCACAATTTTTATGTAAAACCGCACTTTTAAGAAAACAAGGAAAAAGAAAAAGGAAAGAAAAAAGAAAAGAAAAAGGAAAAGAACAAACGAAACTTTAAAACGAAACAAAAGAAAATAACGAAGTAAGTTTGCAGAAGAGCGTGATAAGCCCCGGTGGTTGCTGCGCTTCATTTGGACGGATGAGGTCACGAGTTCGATCCTGTCGCAACACCTTTCTTTTCAAAAAGTTGACGGGAGAAAAAAAGGAGAATGGTCGGCCCAGAGGGGAGCAGTAGTGGGCGCCCGTTTGTGAATTTCGAATATGGCGCGCTCTCAGCCGCCGCCACGTGTCATGCTCTGGGCGCTCCCTCTGTTTTTGTTTTTCCTTCTTTTTAAATGTTTTTTTGGGTTTTTTGGATTTTCGGTTTTTCATCGGTCTTTCTTAGCTTTTGGACAAAAAAATTGGCTGGCTTTTGCACTAATTCGCCGGATTCGAGGTCTAGACTTGATCCTCTGTGACATGTTTTTCGCCCAAACTAGACTTGGCACTGGTGCTTGGAAAAGTATGGCATGCTTCTCCTCGGTATGATCTAACATCATGGGTGAGGAAGGAGCAGCGGGTCATGATTCGTCGCGACATGTTGACGAGGGGTCAAAACTTCAATTCGCCCCAACTGGCCGGTCGAGACGGAGCAGGGGTGTTCTGGCGCAGAACGACGCCGATGTCGATCTGATCTTTGGCCGCAAATGCCATTGCACCGTTGCGACTACTCAGAGGGACCTGCATGGGGCCACCAATGATGGAGTCAAATCCAATGGATCTCATGTAGGGGGTCCCAAGCTAGTAGCCTTGGTATGATGGTAACAGGTGACATGAGGATTTATCCAGGTTCGGGCTCTCTCGAAGAGATAATACCCTACGTCATGCTTGATTGTATCGGTTTCGGGGGAGTACAAGTTACACATTGATCTATCTACCACGAGGTCATATGCGTATGAGATTGTTCTCTATGGTTCTTCACCTCTCAGTTTATATAGTTACCGGGGATGGCTAAGGTTTACACATAGGCCAGTTACATCTAGGGGTAATAGTGACGAAGACAACCTCTAGTTCTCGGAGTATGCGCCAAGTCTTCAAAAGATACCATTTTGGCGATTCTGGGCCCGACGAACGTGGCCCACTGGTTGATCATTATTGGGGTCGTCGGCTCGTCCCATATGGTCGGGAGCAGACGTGTCAAGCACCCCCTAGTCCAGGACACCATCAGGTGGCCGGTGGGGTGGTGTGCGACGGGGCCACAGTGGCCGCCGCCGCTGCGGTGTAGCCGCCAGGTTGGGGTTGAGAGGTGCTCATTTCAAAAACATTGTGTGCCCTAACTGGATCTAATAATTTGTGAGAGTGAAGTTGGGTTTTTTATGCCACTGTTGTTCTCTTTGAATGTTATCTCAACCAAACATAGTGTCGATGCAAAGGTGTGTATATTTATTAGCCTATTCATCCTTTTCTCCTATTTGTTCATGGCGTAAAATCATAGTCCTGTGATCTAAAGTCATACAATTACTCACTCCGTTGTAGTTGAGACACTTATTTTAGGACGGATGGAGTACTTTTTTGTTCTGTTGTTGTTTTTGTGCAAAACATCTATCTTGCTTATGGGTTTTTTTTTTTCTTTCTGGAAAGGTCATACCGGTTTCGAGTTCTCTCCTGTGAAATTTTTTAGTTGGATCAAGATGGTTTTAGGAGGAATTCACAGGTAGGTTTATGTTCCCTTGTGGATGAAAAGGTACATGTATATACTATATGATTGTGGTGAGCTTACTGTTTTGTTTGGGGGTTGATTGGTTCACTCTTTTCCTTTCATGCATGTGATTCCTATGTTGTAGGCTCGGGTGCTCTGTTTTTTAGATGATCAGATGAAGGGGTTTCCTCTCGTGGTGTTGGTCCGATAGAGAAAGAGATCTTTGTTTGCATTAGATTGGACTATTGGTGGTGTCACTGTCCCAATTCTATTATTAGTCATCGAGCAAGATGATTCAGAAGAACTTATGCTTTCAGTAAGACGTTCGTGTTTGAGTTATTTGCTATATATATGTAGACAATTTTCCACCAGGAACGGATTATCATGTTTTGCGTTATGTACTGACAAAATATTCTTACATGGGGTCTGGCATCATCTGCTAGCCTTTAATTTAGTGTTTTTGAATAACTTTCCATTCGTTTCAAATTTGTCTTTGGTACAAAGCTGCAGAGTGAATACACAGTCTCGTGCCCAAGGGCTTACTTTCCAAATTTCAGCAGCTGGTGTCTGAAGGTCATGTATGTCTCTTTTAGATTAGCCCTGCCAAAAGGCAGGTCCGGTTCATGTACCATAGATTTGAATTGCGTTTATTACTTCATGGCACTGTCAAACCTGTAGATGTTGTGCCCGAGTGTTTTCCTCTGTAATTTACAGGCCTTTCAGGTCAAGATTCAACTGATCGATGGATTTGCTGGATGAGGACGTCGATTGGAATCTGCTGCTGTGTCGATACCGCCTTCAAATCTGTTCCTAAATATAAGTGGAATTTCTAGACTTATATTTAGGAACGGAGAAGAAGGAAGTGGCAGTATTTTTGCCTTCATTATCAAAGAGTCGATGCTAGGAGAAACTTGTTTAGTAGCTGAATCGTAATCTTTGAAAGTCGTGCATCAAACCGAGGAAGGAAATTCCAGATGGCTCAGCGCAAACACTTTTCATGAATGAAACTTATCGATAGCCATTTGACAGTTTAAACCATGAGGAACAAAGAAAGAAAAAGTGACGGAACACATGTGTACTCAGCATATGACAGGTTTTAACATTGTATGAGCAGGTAAATTACAGGACCATGGAACAAAAACCTGCTCCAATATACGATACGCAGCACCCGATTTCCAGGGTACTTCAACTCCAAAAAGAAACTACTATGGTATTATGAAAACACAAGTTCCATATTATTAAAAACGATGTTCGATATCCGAGGATATATCAGGAATCAGAAAACCAAACAATGATACTGGTAAGCGGGACGCCCAAACGGGCCACAACGCCGGAGGCAGATAGATCAGTACTTGTAGTCCTTGAAGTGGAGGCGCTCGGAGGCGCCCTCGCCGAGGGTGGCATCGCCCTTGTAGGTGCCGAGGGTGGCCTCAGAGTTGGCCTTGCACCTCACCAGGAATGTCGCCCTGGCCTTCTCCTCGTTCTCCCTCTTGCCGGACCAGGCCTTGAGGGTGCTCTGCTGGAGGGCACGCCCGAAGGAGAAGGACATGTTCCAAGGCTTCTTGGTCTGGAGCTTGTTCATGGCGTTCAGGTTTGGGGTTGCCTCCTCCTCGCTCTGCCCACCAGGAAGGAAGACAATGGCGGGGTCGGCAGCGGTCCTTGTTGAAGGTTAAAACAGCACTAACTTGACGAAATATCGTTCTAGTTTTGATGTGTAGGTAAGAACGGTTCTTGCTCAGCCCGTAGCAGCCACGTAAAACTTGCAACAACAAAGTAGAGGACGTCTAACTTGTTTTTCCAGGACATGTTGTGATGTGATATGGTCAAGACATGATGCTATATTTTATTGTATGAGATGATCATGTTTTGTAACGGAGTTATCGGCAACTGGCAGGAGCCGTATGGTTGTCGCTTTATTGTATGCAATGCAATCGCCCTGTAATTGTTTTACTTTATCACTAAGCGGTAGCGATAGTTGTAGAAGCAATAGTTGGCGAGACGACAACGATGCTACGATGGAGATCAAGGTGTCGCGCCGGTAACGATGGTGATCATGACGGTGCTTTGGAGATGGAGATTAAAGGCACAAGATGATGATGGCCATATCATATCACTTATATTGATTGCATGTGATGTTTATCCTTTATGCATCTTATTCTGCTTTGATTGATGGTAGCATTATAAGATGATCTCTCACTACATTTCAAGGTATAAGTGTTCTCCCTGAGTATGCACCGTTGCCAAAGTTCGTCGTGCCGAGACACCACGTGATGATCGGGTGTGATAAGCTCTACGTTCATATACAACGGGCGCAAGTCAGTTTTGCACACGCAGAAATACTCGGGTTAAACTTGACGAGCATAGCATATGCAGATATGGCCACACTGAGACCGAAAGGTCGAGCGTGAATCATATATTAGATATGATCAATATAGTGATGTTCACCATTGAAAACTACTCCATCTCACGTGATGACCGGTCATGGTTTAGTTGATATGGATCACGTGATCACTTAGATGATTAGAGGAATGTCTTTCTAAGTGGGAGTTCTTAAGTAATTTGATTAACTGAACTTTAATTTATCATGAACTTAGTACCTGATAGTATTTTGCATATCTATGTTGTAGATCAATAGCTCGCGTTTAGCTTCCCTGTTTCATTTTTGATATGTTCCTAAAGAAAACTAAGTTGAAAGATGTTAGTAGCAATGATGTGGATTGGATCCGTGATATGAGGATTATCCTCATTGCTGCACAGAAAAATTATGTCCTTGATGCACCGCTAGGTGACAGACCGATTGCAGGAGCAGATGCAAATGTTATGAATGTTTGGCAAGCTCGATATGATGACTACTTGATAGTTTAGTGCACCATGCTTTACGGCTTAGAATCGGGGCTCCAAAAACGTTTTGACTGCCACAGAGCATATGAGATGTTCCAAGAGTTGAAATTAGTATTTCAGACTCATGCCCATGTCGAAAGGTATGAGACTTTTGACAAATACTTTGCCTACAAGATGGAGGAGAATAGCTCAGCTAGTGAGCATGTGCTCAGAATGTCTGAGTACTACAATCACTTGAATCAAGTGGGAGTTAATCTTCCAGCTAATATAGTGATTGATAGAGTTCTCTAGTCACTATCACCAAGTTACTAGAACTTCGTGATGAACTATAATATGCAAGGGATAACGGAAATGATTCCCAAGCTCTTCGTGATGCTGAAAATCGACGAAGGTAGAAATCAAGAAAAGCATCAAGTGTTGATGGTTGACAAGACCACTAGTTTCAAGAAAAGGGCAAAGGGAAGAGGGGGAACTTCAAGAAGAACGGCAAGCAAGTTACTGCTCAAGTGAAGAAGCCCAAGTCTGGACCTAACCCTGAGACTAAGTGCTTCTACTGCAAAAGGACTGGTCACTGGAAGCACAATTGCCCCAAGTATTTGGCGGATAAGAGGGATGGCAAAGTGAACAAAGGTATATTTGATATACATGTTATTGATGTGTACTTTACTAGTGTTTATAGCAACCCCTCAATATTTGATACTAGTTCAGTTGCTAAGATTAGTAACTCGAAACGGGAGTTGCAGAATGAACAGAAACTAGTTAAGGGTGAGGTGACGATGTGTGTTGGAAGTAGTTCCAAGATTGATATGATCATCATCGCACACTCCCTATACTTTCGGGATTAGTGTTGAACCTAAATAAGTGTTATTTGGTGTTTGCGTTGAGCATGAATATGATTTGATCATGTTTATTGCAATACGGTTATTCATTTAAGTTAGAGAATAATTGTTGTTCTATTTACATGAATAAAACCTTCTATGGTCATACACCCAATGAAAAATGGTTTGTTGGTTCTCGATCGTAGTGATACACATATTCATAATATTGAAGCCAAAAGATGCAAAGTTAATAATGATAGTGCACCTTATTTGTGGCACTGCCGTTTAGGTCATATTAGTGTAAACCACATGAAGAAACTCCATGCTGATGGGATTTTGGAATCACTTGATGCTTGCGAACCATGCATTATAGGCAAGATGACTAAGACATCATTCTCCGGAACAATTGAGCGAGCAACTGAATTATTGGAAATAATACATACTGATGTATGTGATCCGATGAGTGTGTCACGCCCAATATGCGACCCTAACCAAAAGGAACTCGAAGGTCCCACCAAGGATAGACCCGCATATTGAAACACTTTTGCAAGGTGGATACCATTACATCAACATTACATAATAGATGGGGATACATACAAGAGGCATACAATGCCACACGAATACAACATCACATTACATTAGGGCATCATCCGACTACGGATGAAACACAAACAGAAACTCAAACGACATCCACCCTGCTAGCCCAGGCTGCCGACCTGGAACCTATCCCCTGAACGAAGAAGCAGAAGAAGAACTCAACGCAAGCAAGCATCGCTCTCGCGTCATGATCATCGCATAACCTGTACCTGCAACTGTTGTTGTAGTAATCTATGAGCCACGAGGACTCGGCAATCCCATTACCATGGGTATCAACACTAGCAAAGATTAAAGGGAAAAGAAGGGGTAAAGTGGTGAGGCTGCAGCAGCGACTAAGCATGATATGGTGGCTAACATACACAAATAAGAGCAAGAAGAGAGCAAAAGGAACGGTCGCGAAGCTAGCAATGATCAAGAAGTGATCCTGAACTCCTACTTATGTCAAACATAACCCAGAAACCGTGTTCACTTCCCGGACTCTGCCGAAAAGAGACCATCACGGCTACACACACGGTTGATGCGTTTTAATTCGGATCTGGTGTCAAGTTATCTACAACCGGACATTAACAAATTCCCATCTGACTATAACCCCAGGCACGGCTTTCAAAAGATTATACCCTGCAGGGGTGTCCCAACTTAGCCCATGATAAGCTCTCGCGATCAACGAAGGATATACCTTCTCCCAGGAAGACCCGATCAGACTCGGAATCCCGGTTTACAAGACATTTCGACAATGGTAAAACAAGACCAGCAAGACCTCCCGATGCACCGACAATCCCGATAGGAGCTGCACATATCTCGTTCTCAGGGCAACACCGGATGAACACTACATACAACTAAAACCAGACCTCGAGTTTCCCCGAGGTGGCGCTGCAAGTGACTCTGGTTCGGACCAACACTTAGACAAGCATTGGCCCGGGGGGGCTGTAATAAAGATGACCCTCGAGAGGGCGACTCCCAAGGGAAAAGGTAGGTGGTGGTGAGGCAAATGGTAAAACCAATGTTGGGCCTTGCTGGAGGAGTTTTATTCAAAGCGAACTGTCAAGGGGGTCCCATAAATCATCCGACTGCGTAAGGAACGCAAAATCCGGGAACATAACACCGGTATGACAGAAACTAGGGCGGCAAGAGTGGAACAAAACACCAGGAAAAAGGCCGAGCCTTCCACCCTTTACCAAGTATATAGATGCATTAATAATAATATAAGAGATATTGTGATATCTCAACCAAAATCCTGTCCACCATGGAGCAATCTTCAACTTCACCTGCAACTAGCCACGCTATAAGAGGGGCTGAGCAAAGCGGTAACATAGCCAAGCAACGGTTTGCTAGGAAGGGTGTCAAAGGTTAGAGGTTCATGGCAATCTGGGAGGCTTGAAGAGTAAAAGATAGGTAACGTAGCATAGCGATAGAACGAAGCAACTAGCATAGCAATGATAGTAGTGATATCCAGGGTAGTGGCCATCTTGCCTGAAATCCCGCAAGGAAGAAGAACGAGTCCATGAAGAAGACGAACGGATGAAGCCGAACCAAGCGTAGACGAACGAATCCTCACGATCGCAACGAAACGGGAACTATCGAGAAGAAGCACACAACATAGTAAACACACCACACATGAACAAGACATGATGCACAAACAAGCATGATGCAAGTCAAGACTACATGAAGCTACTCATGGCAAGAGATGATGCAAACAAGAGCAACACATCAAGGCAAGTTTAAATGAGGCCGGGAACAACATATAACAATTCCGGTAAGTCCTCATATGCAAATTTCGAAGTTGGTACAGATCTGAATAAACCTTATGTTCAAGTTGTTAAACAGCAAGTTAAGATGCACCAAGATGATCTACACGAGATTCTAGTCAAGTTACATATAAAGTTTATTTAGTTCGGAGCTACGGCCTAGAAGATATGAGCAAAACAAGTAAAACATGGCATTGATGCGAAATGCACCCAAACATCAAGCAAACACCTCAAAACATGGATGCAACATGATAATATGAAACTACATGCAAAATCTTTCATATAGAGCACACTCAAAACGGAGCAACGGTTCAACATACACACACTATACAAGTTATAGCAACAATCTGTCCAAAACAGCAACTAGGCATATTGCAAGCATCAAAACAACATGCTACAGGACCTCAACAAGAAAACAAAAGGCATGGGCATGATGTATAGGTAAAGCATAACAAAACATGAACACTGAGCTATCTCCATAAATCACTAGAACATGCTCAAACACACATGGTAAGATTGCAAATAATATCAGTTTCAGACTTTGCAGAAAATAACATCAGATTGCAATGTTCAGAGCTATCAAACAACATGTTACAGGAACTTAACATGGCAAACAAAGGCATGGCATGAATCTACTAATTGCATAAATCAAAAGTCCCTTACTGACCATGAGCCAAAAAGGATCAGAAAATATGATGGCACCCACGTAAACATAGCAAGTTATATTACAGATTCAAACATGGTAGAAACAGAATTATGAAGGCATGTTGGTGAGCTTGTACCACTCACCACAGAGCAATAAATGGCATGGCAAGGCAACCAACAGTAAGAAGACATATTTGTGAAGCTAATAATGTCAAGAGCAAGTTCATAGCATGCAAGGATCAACTACAACAACCTTGACAAAATTGAATAACATGTAAACAATCTGCCAGGAAACATTTTGAAGCAAAAGTAGAGCACGATAATGACATGCTAGACTACTTCATAATTGCAACCAAGGGCATGAATGGATAGAGAACAACCATATGTTCAAAACATCCTTACTGACATATCTCAAGTTATGCATGGATCTCTCTGTAGCATCATGTTTACGTGGCATCAAAATAACAACAAAACAGGGACTAAAACAGCAACATTACGAAGCCTAGTTTGCATGCTTGTGCTAGTCACCACATTGATCACAAAAATACATGGTAAGCACCTCTGTAAAGAAGGCATGGCATAGTTCAAAACACATGTAGGCATCAACCTCATAGGATGCACACATCAATCATGGCAAAAATGACAAAAGAGCATGTTCTGTTAACAGACAGCAGAAAACATCATGAAGCACTCTTACAACGATGATTCAGCCATCAAGATGACCTCAAATGAATATGATGCAGTGGAATGAAATGATGTATTCGTTGAGACGAACAATTTGACATATTACACGCACAAAACGGAGCTACGGATGCAGAGATATGATGCGTTGAACATGGCATGATAATGTAAATGATTACGGGACGGGCAAAATCGGGGAAGGGGAGAAGTCAACCTCGTGATCCAGATCGGGCACGGACTTCGAGGCGCCGGAGAACTCGCCGGAGCACGGGGAATGGCCGACGGAGGCGGATCGAGCCCTCCCGCGGCTGGATTCGGTCGGGGAGGAGGAGGCGCGGACGGCAAGGGCGAGCCGGCGGCGACGCTCGGTCGGGCCGGGCGGCGCGGCCGCGGCAGGAGCCGGTGCGGGAGGC
>NC_041385.1:680575195-680581969 GCF_002162155.2 Triticum dicoccoides | reverse complement strand
GCGGGCCGCGGCGGTGGGACGACGGCGGCGGGACAGGTGGCGCGTGGGGATTGGTTGCGGGCGGCGGCGCGGGCTTCGTCCGGTCCGGGACAGACATGTCCAGCGGGCGAGAGAGGAAAAGATCTAGGGTTTGGGGAATTCATCCGCGAAATTGGACGAGGAGCACATATTTATAGGTAGAGGGAGCTAGGAGAGTCCAAATGGAGCACGGTTTTCGGCCACGCGATCGTGATCGAACGACCGAGAGCATGGAGGGGAGTTAGATAGGTTTTGGGCCACTTTGGAAAGGGTGTTGGGCTGCAAACAAAAGAGGCTTTTATGGTTACCCGGTTAACCGTTGGATTACCAAACGACCTCCAAATGGCACGAAACTTGACAGGCGGTCTACCGGTGCTATACCAAGGCCGCTTGGCAAACCTCGGGCCATGCCGAGAAAGTTTAACACCCACTCACAACAAGAGACAAAAGGGGGACGCCGGAGGATAGAGGAGTGCCGGATTGCAAAACGGACAACAGGGAAAATGCTCGGATGCATGAGACGAACACGTATGCAAAATGGAATGCACATGATGACATGAGAAAATGCAACACGCAAGCAAATGACATGGCAACAACGACGAATAACTGGCTGACATCTGGCGCATCGAAACCGGGGCGTTACAACACTCCTCCACTAACAAGAGATCTCGTCCCGAGATCTTAGGACCGAGACGGAAGGAAAAAGGGAAGAGGTGAAGCAAGAACTCCAGAGAAGAAGCAAAGAATCGATAGCACTCGAGAAAAAGAGAGGAACGACGAGAATGACGAGAATCGAAAGCTCACGGAATCATATAGACTAAGAAAACACTCCGGTTAAAACGAGATAAGAAACGAATAAGACTGAAAGGATTTAGGCAGCACTCCGGCTGAAACATGGAGGAATAGAACACGAACTTCACAGATGGAATGACACTTGATGAGATAAACAACGCAATGCCTCCGGAAGAATTAAAAGAATGGAATGAAAACAATTTAGAAGGAAGGGTTGAACGGAGTTGTTGAGAAAAATCAACAACGAAAAGAATAAGCTTGTTGTGGACTTATGGATAGCATCTCAAAATTATGAGGTGATCTCCGACCACAAGCTGAAAAGATTGAATAGCTGAGAAGAACGAAGAAATGCAAAACTCCACTTCGAAAGAAATACGGAGAATTAATTGCACTTCGAAAATCAAGAAGGAAAGATACTTGAGCTCCTTCGATAAGAATCTTGATGAACACTTGAAGAATGAATTAAATACTGACGGACCGCCGTGAAGAACTCCGTTGACAAAAAGGATGATGAGATAGAATGAAGAATGAAAGAATAAGATTAAAGCCTTGCGATGATTTAGATGGAGGTTCCGACGAAATGACCGAGGAAATTGAACTCCGGAAAAGAAAAAAATGAAAACACTTGGAACTAGAATTTATTCCTCACGAACAAACTCAGAAGGAAGGGATTAATCACTTGGATGAAGTAAGAATAAGATTTATTGAATGCTTATCCTTCATCAAATTAAATTGATGACAAGCGAAGGATTCTTCATACTACTTATTATTCTTGAAAGGATTAAGGGGGGATAGCACAAAAATTGAGAAAGTCTTCATGAACCACCGGTAGGACTGGAAAGATCGAATGTATAAAAATGATGATCAAGGAAAAAGAATCTTGACCGAACCACCGTAAGAATTCGGAAATGACTAACGAAGGAGAATGAATCACCGGGAAGAATTCGAAAATGACTGATGAAAGGGGCTGAATCACCGGGAAGAATTAGAAGAACAAATATGCTTGAGGGGATTTAGATGCAAAAGAACAAAGAGATAATGAGCTGATTAAAGAACACTTGAATGAAGCACCAAGATAAATGGATAACGGTAGCTGGAATGATGGCCTCCGGTGAAACAAAAAAGAAAACAACTACTGAAATACTCCGGATGGATGAAAAGAATTATCTGACAAATGGAATAAATCGAGAGGATAACATGAAGCTAGAACCACGAATCTTCGAGAGAAACGGGCAAGATTTAGAGGAAAAACTCTTCTTCTGTCTTCAAATGACGATGAGAAACACCATCAAAATTACTGAGGTACTCCGGGAGAATGAAAGGCAGAGAGGTTGAGCCAACAATGAAATGATTTGAAATCGATCTCGAAGAAGGCATGTGACTGATGGAATCCATTCTTACGTCACACTTTGAAAAGAATTGAGAATAACTCCGAGGGAATTAGAAGAGTCAGGTAAGATCCTGGGAAAAGACCTGTGGGTTAGGGCCCACTGGAGAGATAACACCGTTGAAAAGGATTGTTGAACAGATAGATGATGCACCTGAACAATTGAAATATTTGAATGAGGTGACAACCTCGAATTAATTGGAACACAGACGAATCTCCTGAGATGTCTTGAACACTCCGGAAGGATAAACTGGCGAGAGGAGAACGAGTAGGGAAAACAATTGAGCTAAGGGAAAGAATATAATCACTACCGAAAAACTTGAATTGAATCCACCGGAAAAGAAAAAGAGATGATGAATATCAAACGAGACGAGAATTCACCGGTTGAAATAATTGACGAAAGACTGAAGAGGCTCCAGGAAGAAAAGGGTGGGAGGGCGGGAAAACAAAGGCAACTTGGCAGGGGAACCGACGAATATCTTGAAGAGAAACACCGGTTGACATCATTGAGGAAAGAAAGCAACGACTTCGCACGAGTAGGATGGATACTCGATTATGGACTCGGTTCCAAGAAGAAGAAGGGTGGGCGGGTGGGAAAGAAAACAAATGAGGATTGAACTTGGCAACGATGAAGAGGCTCGAGTCAACTTGACGAGAAATGCACCGGATGAAAAGAGCTGAGAACCAACGATCGGAAAACCAACTGCGTGATCCTAAAGAAAAATTTGAAAGGGAAGAGAAGTAATTCAAAACACCTACGTCGAGATTCCTCACCAGAGCGACGAAGGGGCTGAGGAGTAAAAAGAATTCCTACTCTCCGATATAACTAGACTCCGAAAATGGTTTTCTTCTAGACTCAACAACGGCCAAACTACAAGATCAATCAAGGGGGCTCCTAGGGTCGGTCGAGGCTCTGATACCAACTTGTCACACCCAATATGCGACCCTAACCAAAAGGAACTCAAAGGTCCCACCAAGGATAGACCCACATATTGAAACGCTTTTGCAAGGTGGATATCATTACATCAACATTACATAATAGATGGGGATACATACAAGAGGCATACAATGCCACACGAATACAACATCACATTACATTAGGGCATCATCCGACTACGGATGAAACACAAACAGAAACTCAAACGACATCCACCCTGCTAGCCCAGGCTGCCGACCTGGAACCTATCCCCTGAACGAAGAAGCAGAAGAAGAACTCAACGCAAGCAAGAATCGCTCTCGCGTCATGATCATCGCATAACCTGTACCTGCAACTGTTGTTGTAGTAATCTGTGAGCCACGAGGACTCAGCAATCCCATTACCATGGGTATCAAGACTAGCAAAGCTTAAAGGGAAAAGAAGGGGTAAAGTGGAGAGGCTGCAGCAGCGACTACGCATGATATGGTGGCTAACATACGCAAATAAGAGCGAGAAGAGAGCAAAAGGAACGGTCGCGAAGCTAGCAATGATCAAGAAGTGATCCTGAACTCCTACTTATGTCAAACATAACCCATAAACCATGTTCACTTCCCGGACTCTGCCGAAAAGAGACCATCACGGCTACACACACGGTTGATGCGTTTTAATTCGGATCTGGTGTCAAGTTATCTACAACCGAACATTAACAAATTCCCATCTGCCTATAACTGCAGGCACGGCTTTCGAAAGATTATACCCTGCAGGGTGTCCCAACTTAGCCCATGATAAGCTCTCGCGATCAACGAAGGATATACCTTCTCCCAGGAAGACCCGATCAGACTCGGAATCCCGTTTTACAAGACATTTTGACAATGGTAAAACAAGACCAGCAAGACCGCCCGATGCGCCGACAATCCCGATAGGAGCTGCACATATCTCGTTCTCAGGGCAACATCGGATGAACACTACGTACAACTAAAACCAGACCTCGAGTTTCCCCGAGGTGGCGCTGCAAGTGGCTCTGGTTCGGACCAACACTTAGACAAGCATTGGCCCGGGGGGGCTGTAATAAAGATGACCCTTGAGAGGGCGACTCCCAAGGGAAAAGGTAGGTGGTGGTGAGGCAAATGGCAAAACCAATGTTGGGCCTTGCTGGAGGAGTTTTATTCAAAGCGAACTGTCAAGGGGGTCCCATAAATCACCCGACCGCGTAAGGAACGCAAAATCCGGGAACATAACACCGGTATGACGGAAACTAGGGCGGCAAGAGTGGAACAAAACACCAGGCAAAAGGCCGAGCCTTCCACCCTTTACCAAGTATATAGATGCATTAATAATAATATAAGAGATATTGTGATATCCCAACCAAAATCCTGTCCACCATGGAGCAATCTTCAACTTCACCTGCAACTAGCAACACTATAAGAGGGGCTGAGCAAAGCGGTAACATAGCCAAGCAACGGTTTGCTAGGAAGGGTGTCAAAGGTTAGAGGTTCATGGCAATCTGGGAGGCTTGAAGAGTAAAAGATAGGTAACGCAACATAGCGATAGAACGAAGCAACTAGCATAGCAATGATAGTAGTGAGATCCAGGGTAGCGGTCATCTTGCCTGAAATCCCGCAAGGAAGAAGAACGAGTCCATGAAGAAGACGAACGGATGAAGCCGAACCAAGCGTAGACGAACGAATCCTCACGATCGCAATGAAACGGGAACTATCGAGAAGAAGCACACAACATAGTAAACACACCACACATGAACAAGACATGATGCACAAACAAGCATGATGCAAGTCAAGACTACATGAAGCTACTCATGGCAAGAGATGATGCAAACAAGAGCAACACATCAAGGCAAGTTTAAATGAGGCCGGGAACAACATATAACAATTCCGGTAAGTCCTCATATGCAAATTTCGAAGTTGGTCCAGATCTGAATAAACCTTATGTTCAAGTTGTTAAACAGCAAGTTAAGATGCACCAAGATGATCTACACGAGATTCTAGTCAAGTTACATATAAAGTTCATTTAGTTCGAAGCTACGGCCTAGAAGATATGAGCAAAACAAGTAAAACATGGCATTAATGCGAAATGCACCCAAACATCAAGCAAACACCTCAAAACATGGATGCAACATGATAATATGAAACTACATGCAAAATCAATCAAGTTTCATATAGAGCACACTCAAAACGGAGCAACGGTTCAACATACACACACTATACAAGTTATAGCAACAATTTGTCCAAAACAACAACTAGGCATATTGCAAGCATCAAAACAACATGCTACAGGACCTCAATAAGAAAACAAAAGGCATGGACATGATGTACAGGTAAAGCATAACAAAACATGAACACTGAGCTATCTCCATAAATCAATAGAACATGCTCAAACACACATGGTAAGATTGCAAATAATATCAGTTTCAGACTTTGCAGAAAATAACATCAGGTTGCAATGTTGAGAGCTATCAAACAACATGTTACAGGAACTTAACATGGCAAACAAAGGCATGGCATGAATGTACTAATTGCATAGATCAAAAGTCCCTTACTGACCATGAGCCAAAAAGGATCAGAAAATATGATGGCACCCATGTAAACATAGCAAGTTATATTACAGATTCAAACATGGCAGAAACAGAATCATGAAGGCATGTTGGTGAGCTTGTACCACTCACCACAGAGAAATAAATGGCATGGCAAGGCAACCAACAGTAAGAAGACATATTTGTGAAGCTAAGAATGTCAAGAGCAAGTTCATAGCATGCAAGGATCAACTACAACAACCTTGGCAAAATTGAATAACATGTAAACAATCTGCCAAGAAACATTTTGAAGCAAAAGTAGAGCACGCTAATGACATGCTAGGCTACTCCATAATTGCAACCAAGGGCATGAATGGATAGAGAACAACCATATATTCAAAACATCCTTACTGAAGTATCTCAAATTATGCATGGATCTCTCTGTAGCATCATGTTTACGTGGCATCAAAATAACAACAAAACAGGGACTAAAACAGCAACATTACGAAGCCTAGTTTGCATGCTTGTGCTAGTCACCACATTGATCACAAAAATACATGGTAAGCACCTCTGTAAAGAAGGCATGTCATAGATCAAAACACATGTAGGCATCAACCTCATAGGATGCACACATCAATCATGGCAAAAATGACAAAAGAGCATGTTCTGTTAACAGACAACAGAAAACATCATGAAGAACTCTTACAACGATGATTCAGGCATCAAGATGACCTCAAATGAATATGATGCAGTGGAATGAAATGATGTACTCGTTGAGATGAACAATTTGACATATTACACGCACGAAACGGAGCTACGGATGCAGAGATATGAAGCGTTGAACATGGCATGATAATGTAAATGATTACGGGACTTAGGCAAAATCGGGGAAGGGGAGAAGTCAACCTCGTGATCCAGATCGGGCACGGACTTCGAGGCGCCGGAGAACTCGCCGGAGCACGGGGAATGGCCAGAGAATGGCCGACGGAGGCGGATCTAGCCCTCCCGCGGCTGGATCCGGTCGGGGAGGAGGAGGCGTGGACGGCAAGGGCGAGCCGGCGGCGGCGCTCGGTAGGGCCGGGCGGCGCGGCCGCGGCAGGCGCCGGTGCGGGAGGCTGCGGGATGCGGCGCCCA
>NC_041385.1:680511763-680574857 GCF_002162155.2 Triticum dicoccoides | reverse complement strand
ATGCGCGGGCCGGGCGGGCCGGCCTCGGGCCCCGCGGGCCGCGGCAGCGGGACAGGTGGCGCGTGGGGATTGGTTGCGGGCGGCGGCGCGGGCTTCGTCCGGTCCGGGACGGACATGTCCGGCGGGCGAGAGAGGAAAAGATCTAGGGTTTGGGGAATTCATCCGCGAAATTGGACGAGGAGCACATATTTATAGGTAGAGGGAGCTAGGAGAGTCCAAATGGAGCACGGTTTTCGGCCACACGATCGTGATCGAACGACCGAGAGCATGGAGGGGAGTTAGATGGGTTTTGGGCCACTTTGGAAAGGGTGTTGGGCTGCAAACAAAAGAGGCTTTTACGGTTACCCGGTTAACCGTTGGAGTACCAAACGACCTCCAAATGGCACGAAACTTGACAGGCGGTCTACCGGTGCTATACCAAGGCCACTTAGCAAACCTCGGGCCATTCCGAGAAAGTTTAACACCCACTCACAACAAGAGACAAAAGGGGGACGCCGGAGGACAGAGGAGTGCCGGATTGCAAAACGGACAACGGGGAAAATGCTCGGATGCATGAGACGAACACGTATGCAAAATGGAATGTACATGATGACATGATAAAATTCAACACGCAAGAAAATGACATGGCAACAACAATGAATAACTGGCTGACATCTGGCGCATCAAAACCGGGGCGTTACAGAGTGTTAAGGCTCGCGGCCGGTATTTTTATTTTCTGACCTTCACAGATGATTTGAGCAGATATGGGTATATCTACTTGATGAAACATAAGTCTGAAACATTTGAAAAGTTCATATAATTTTAGAGTGAAGTGGAAAATCATCGTAACAAGAAAATAAAGTTTCTACGATCTGATCGTGGAGGAGAATATTTGAGTTACGAGTTTGCTCTTCATTTGAAACAATGCAGAATAGTTTCGCAACTCACGCCACCTGGAACACCACATAGTAATGGTGTGTCCGAACATCGTAACCGTACTTTATTAGATATGGTGCAATCTATGATGTCTCTTACCGATTTACCACTATCGTTTTGGGGATATGCATTAGAGACAGCTGCATTCACGTTAAATAGGGCACCATCTAAATCCGTTGAGACGACACCATATGAACTGTGGTTTGGCAAGAACCAAAGTTGTCGTTTCTTAAAGTTTGGGGTTGCAATGCTTATGTGAAAAAGTTTCATACTGATAAGCTCAAACCCAAACCGGAGAAATGTGTCTTCATAGGATACCCAAAGGAGACAGTTGGGTATACCTTCTATCACAGATCCGAAGGCAAGACATTCATTGCTAAGAATGGATCCTTTCTAGAGAAGGAGTTTTTCTCGAAAGAAGTCAGTGGGAGGAAAGTAGAACTTGATGAGGTAACTATACCTGCTCCCTTATTGGAAAGTAGTTCATCATAGAAATTTGTTCCTGTGACTCCTACACCTATTAGTGAGGAAGCTAATGATGATGATCATGTAACTTCAGATCAAGTTACTACCAAACCTCGTAGGTCAACCAGAGTAAGGTCCGCACCAGAGTGGTACGGTAATCCTGTTCTGGAGGTCATGTTACTAGACCATGACGAACCTACGAACTATGAGGAAGCAATGATGAGCCCAGATTCCGTGAAATGGCTAGAGGCCATGAAATCTGAGATGGGATCCATGTATGAGAACAAAGTCTGGACTTTGGTTGACTTGCCCGATGATCGGAAGGCAATCGAGAATAAATGGATCTTCAAGAAGAAGATTGACGCTGACGGTAATGTTAATGTCTGCAAAGCTTGTCAGAGTAAATGACCACAGGTAGCCCAATCGGCTCCCCCTGGCACTTCAAAAAATATCGGGTCGACTGAGCCCTCAAACGTCCAAGATGCAGGGCCGCCTTCGCCAGGCCGACTGTCCCACCGGCGGCCTACTGGAAGGCGGCAAGGCTCTAAGAGCTCTCTCGAAGAGGGCCGACTCCTAGCAGCCGGCCACTAGAGGGCCGGCTCCTAGCAGGCAGCCTGGCTCATACCCTCGAAGTTTGCACCCACATAACGGCGATGAGACGGGGCGTGGCTACAGTAAAGCCTGCCACCCCCGAATCCCGGAGCAAGTGTGGCCACAGTGCGCCGTACGGGGCCGCCACTCCCCGTCCGGCGCGACACTGTTGCCATGTTGACCATGACACCATCCACGACGGGCTGTCAGTACGGCCAGCAGGCGGTGGGCTCCTCCTGCCAGAGAGACACCAGAAGGCGGTCGAGCTTGACCAGTCGGCCTGAGGGGAGGCCGGCTCCCAGCAGGCGGCCAGCCCCCCGTCCTGGAAGTCTGTGCACCATTAAGCAGACAAGATGGGGTAAGGCTACAGTGAACGCCCGCCAGGCAGCAGCACTGTAGCCATGCTTACCCCGATGAAGCCATCGTCACCAAGAGTAAGGCTACAACAACCAGCAGCCGACAAGACCCCCGACAGTGGGCCCAGCCTGTTGGCCAAGAGGCCGGCAGCCGGCGGGGCCCACCAGTCGGTGGCCCCAGCGGCCGGCGGAGAAGCCGGCGACTACAGACACTGATGGCCTGGACCCACGTCCAGCCGGATTACCGTTGTAGCCCTGGGGGGTAGGCCTATATAAACCCCCAGGGCACCCATGCAAAGGGTTGATCTCTCAGAGGTTTAGACACCACATAGAGAAAAGAGGAGAGCTGGCCTTGCCCTTCTTCTTCCTCTAGCCAAACAGCTCAAGGAGCCTCTTGTAGCTACTTGTTGATCTAGTGATCACGTGCAGACCCCGCAGAGCAGGACTAGGGGTGTTATCTCCACGGAGAGCCCCAAACCTGGGTAAGATTCGCCGGAGTGCATGTCTTCGCCTTATCCCGTTTCCAGGCACCGACGATGTCTTACTGGCTCCCACAATGATAAGCCACCCGTTGGCATATGTTGCACCTACCACCCGACATTTGGCGCCCACTATGGGGCCAGGTGCACCGTCGTCCGTAGACCTGCTCTGGACGGGAACCCTCTTCCTCCCTAGCAAGCGTAGCCAACCAGGCATGCCCGATGGCGCTTGCCCCGACGTGCTGCATGGCGTCGACGATGCCTGTGCAGCAAGCTGCCTCGCCGATCTTCTCGGTGAGGCCCGCCTGTCCGACGAGCCTGCGCCAGGCGCGGGTGCCACCAGCTCCGAGAGCTGCCTCGTCGACTTCCTTGGCAAGATTGACATCGCCAAGGAGCGCACCTCTGATCTGGAGTCGATCGGCTCCACCGACCCGATGCTTGTCGACTCCGACACGGCATCGCTTGACGCCTTCCACACCAATGTGGTGGTCATCGACGACCCTCTTCCCTGAGCCGACAGCAGCAGCAGCATCGTCACGGAGGTGCTGGTCATCAGTCACGGCGCCACCTCCGGCGGAAACATCCGCGACACCCTGCAGACGGTGCTGCACGACCTGTCTGCCCCATCCCGGCCGACACCGACGCTGACGCGTTGGAGGCCCACCGCCTTGCCCTCATCGAGAACGGCAAGAAGATAGCCTCCATGAGACGCCTCACCGAAGCCTACGAGCGCGAGGTTGATCGTGCCACCACCGGCACGCCGCCTGCTGGCAAACCCAGCCGAATTGGCGTTATCAATAAACATGGCGCGGCCATCGCCAACATGCTGGGTGCTGACCGCCCCGTCTACGCCACGCCACTCGAGAACCTGCATGCCGCCCAAGAGGCCGTAGACGAGCTGGATGGGTTGGAAGGCGACGAGCTTCACTGCATGACCAGACGCATCCAACAGTTGATCGACGCGGCCACAGGGCGGCACGAAGCCGGCGCCCGCGCTGAGAGTCCTCCCCCACGCCGAGAGCACGGCGCAACATCTCGGACGCTGACTGTAGGCGGCGCCCACGAGCGAAAAGACAAGGAGTCGACTGCTAGCCACAGCCGGACTCGCCTCACCATCGAGCATGACACAGAAGGCCGCCCCCGATCCGTGGAGTGACGAGGCAACCTGCCTCCTCCTCCGCCCCGCGGGGAGAGATACCCCACCCCGCCGCCTGTCGCGCACCCGACGCTCAGCGGCCAACTAGGCTACCGTGAAGGAATCAGCGAGAATGATGCCCGCCATCGGATCGACCGCCTGGTGCGATCATCCCTGGCGCTAGAAGAAGAAGACGATGTCGGCCCACCCTGTTTCGGCCCTCGCATCCGCGACAAGCCTTTCCCCAAAGGGTTCTCGCTCCCAAGAGACACGCCAAAATACAACGGCTCGGTGAAGCCGGAAGACTGGTTGATAGATTACTCCACTGCAGTCAGCATAGCAAACGACAACAAGTGCGTTGCCGTGAAGTACATCCCTCTCATGCTTCAAGGTACGGCACGCACCTGGCTGAACAGCCTCAAGCCCTACAGCGTCAACAACTGGCTAGATTTCACGAAAGTCTTCATCCACAACTTCACCAGCACGTACAAGCGAGCCCCCAAGCCCCGTCAGCTCTCCCTTTGTGTTCAAGGCCCGACTGAGTCTAGCCGCGACTACCTGACGCGCTGGGCCGAGCACCGCAACTCCCGCGAAGGGGTGCACGAGGTGCAAGCGATAGAGTTCTTCACCGCCGGGTGCCGAGAGGGCACCCTCCTCAAGCACCAATTTCTCTGCGATGAGCCGGCTACACTCGACGAGCTGCTGATCATAGCAGACAAGTACACCATGGCCGACTCCTCAATGAAGACCGAGCTCCGAGTGGACGCCTCTGGAAAGGTGCTTCCTCCAGCTCCAAAAATGTCGGCTGGCGACTCCAATCGACGCCCACACCAGAACAACAACAAGCGCAAGGCTTCCATGCCTCCTTCCACCAGTTGGCAGGTGGCCACGGTCAAAGACGAGCAGCCTGAAGGGCAGCCTATACCCAAGCGACCGAAGGGCGGCAGGCCGGCTTGGCAGCCGGCTTTCTCCTATGAGCAAACCCTTGATGCCCCCTGCAAGTTTCACAGCGGCGCGAAGCCGTCCAACCACATGACCCGGAAGTGCCATTGGCTCACCTGAATCTCCAAGGGCGAAGGACTGCTGCCCCCTCCGCCTGCTGGTCAGCTGCCTCCGGCTCCTCAGCAGCCGCCCGCCCGCCCAGTAGTCGGAGCCGTTCAAGATGAGTTCCCAGACGAGCATGCAACCTACACCAGCTTCACGAGCCAAGCTGAGGACAAGCGCAGCCGGCGCCGACAACACCAAGAAGTCAACGCAGTCGCCTCCAAAGATCCAAAGTTCATGCATTGGTCTGAAAAGCCTATCAGCTGGAGCCAAGCCGATCACCCAGAGGTGATGTTGTCTCCGGGCTCCTATGCATTGGTGTTAGATGCCACCTTCACAACAGAAAGGCGAGCTGCTCGTTTTCCCGAGTTCTGATTGATGGCGGGAGCAGCATCAACATCCTGTACCGTGACACCATGGAGAAGCTGAACATCAAGACGAAGCAACTTTTGCCCAGTCGGACCGTGTTCCATGGCATTGTACCCGGCCTGTCATGCTCCCCAATCAGCAAGGTCAAGATAGATGTCCTCTTCGGAGACAAGGATCACTTCCTTCGTGAAGCAGTCTGGTTTGAAGTGCTGGGTCTAGAGAGCCCTTACCACACTTTGCTTGGCCGACCTGCCCTGGTCAAGTTCATGGTTGTGCCCCACTATGCTTACCTCAAAGATGAAGATGCCGAGCTCCAAGGGCATCATCACCATAGTCGGAGACTACAAGAAATCCTCTGCCTATGCCGCAGCCAGCAGCCGGCTGGCCGAGTCCCTCATGATCGCTGCTGAGAAGAAGATCCTTGACCGGGTTGTGGCCATGGTCGGCAAGCAGCCGGACCTATCACCTGATCCCAAGGAGTCAGAAACTCAGGGCCCCTTCCAGCCGGCCAAGGAAACAAAGAAGATACCTCTGGACCCAGAGCATCTGGAGAGGTTTGCTGTTCTAGGAGCAAACCTGGACAACAAATAGGAAAGCGAGCTCGTTGATTTCCTTCGTGAGAATTGGGACATATTCGCATGGTCCCCCAAGGACATGTCGGGTGTTCCGACGGATTTCGCCGAGCACAAGCTACATGTCCGAGCAGATGCAAAACCAGTCAAGCAGCCCCTCCGCCGACTGTCGGAGGAGAAGAGAAGAATCGTTGGTGAAGAGATAGCCCGGCTTCTGGCAGCCGGCTTCATTATGGAGGTGTTCTTTCCAGAATGCCTAGCCAACCCAGTCCTCGTACTGAAGAAAAACAAGAAATGGCGCATGTGTATAGATTATACCAGCCTCAACAAATCTTGCCCCAAGGATCCGTTCGCCTTGCCTCGGATTGACCAAGTAATAGACTGCACAGCCGGATGTGAGCTATTGAGTTTTCTTGATGCCTACTCAGGTTACCATCAGATCAAGTTGGATCCAGCCGACTGCCTGAAGACCGCCTTCATCACACCATTCGGAGCTTTCTACTACCTGACTATGACATTCGGCTTGAGAAATGTCGGTGCCACTTTTCAGCGTTGCATGCAGAAATGCCTCCTCAAGCAACTTGACAGAAATGCCCACATCTACGTAGACGATATTGTGGTGAAGACGGAGAAGCGCGGTACCCTGCTGGAAGATCTCAAGGAAACATTTGACAACTTGCGCTGATTTCAGATCAAGCTCAACCCTGAGAAGTGCGTGTTCGGAGTACCAGCCGGCCAGCTCCTAGGCTTCCTGGTCTCTGAACGCGGCATCAAGTGCAACCTAGTGAAGATCAAGGCCATAGAAAGGATGGAGATTCCCACCAAGCTTCGAGATGTCCAAAAGTTCACCGGGTGCCTGGCCTCCCTTAACCGCTTCATCAGTCGGCTAGGGGAGAAGGCTCTCCCCCTGTACCAGCTCATGAGGAAATCCACTCACTTCGAGTGGAACGATCAGGGGGACGAAGCTTTTCACAAGTTGAAGAAGATGTTGATCACGCCTCCTGTCCTGGCGGCACCGACTGAGAAAGAGCCCATGCTCCTTTACATTGTCGCAACAAGCCGGGTGGTCAGCACTGTCACCGTGGTTCAGCGCCCGGAAGAAGGCAGAGCTCAGCTGGTCCAGAGGCCGGTGTATTACCTGAGTGAAGTACTGTCAGCCTCAAAGCAAAATTACCCCCACTACCAGAAGATGTGCTATGGCGTATACTTTGCCGCCAAGAAGCTCAAGCCCTACTTTCAAGAACACCCTATCACGGTCGTTTGCACTGCCCCGCTTGCCGAGATCATAGGCAGCCGGGATGCGTCTGGCCGGGTGGCCAAGTGGGCCATTGCACTTGCTCCTTACACCATCTTCTACCAGCCTCGCCCCGCCATCAAGTCCCAAGTGCTGGCCAACTTCCTTGTCGACTGGGCCGAAACCCAGTACCTGCCACCAGCACCCGACTCCACCCATTGGCGGATGCACTTTGACGGATCCAAGATGCGCACTGGCTTGGGAGCCGGCATCGTCCTCACCTCTCCCAAGGGCGACAAGCTCAGATACACGTTGCAAATTCATTTTGCCACCTCCAACAACGTAGCCGAGTACGAGGCGCTCATACATGGGCTCCGGCTGACCAAAGAACTCGGCATCCGCCGGATCCTGTGCTATGGCGACTCGGACTTGGTGCTCCAGCAATCATCTGGCGATTGGGACGCCAAGGATGCAAACATGGTGAGCTACCGCTTCCTCGTTCAGCAACTCAGTGGATACTTTGAAGGGTGTGAGTTTCTCCATGTGCCACGGGCCGACAACGAGCAAGTAGATGCCCTGGCACGAATCGGCTCCACCCGGCAAGCTAAACCAACCGGCGTATCCCTCCAATGCCTCCTCAAGCCGTTTGTCAAGCCATCTCCAGAATCAGACTCCATCTTCATGCCGCCTGACCCTGACGTAGTCGGATCCGACTTGGGGAACTCAGCAGGCGGCTCGGGGACTTCGGCAGGCGGCTTAGGGACTACTGTAGCCCCACCCGGCTCGGGGACTTCAGAACCCGGCCCGGGGACTGCAACAGTCGGCCCGGGGACTACAATGACACAGCAGGCGGTGGCCAACTCCAACTCTTCACCACCCAACCCACCCACCCTGGTCACAGTAGCTGTGTTGGCAATAGAAGAAGTCGCAGCTCCATCATGGGCCCAGCCCATCCTCAACTTTCTGGTGAACAAAGAGCTGCCGACTGACGAGATCTTGGCAAGACAAGTTCAACGCCGAGCCGGAGCATACACAATAGTGAACAGAGAGCTCATGAGGCGTAGTGTCACTGGAGTCTTCCAGCGCTGCATCGAGCCAGAGAAGGGCATTGCAATCCTCAAAGACATCCATCAAGGCGAGTGCGGCCACCACGCGGCCTCAAGATCAATCGTCGCCAAAGCCTTCCGTCATGGTTTCTTCTGGCCAACTGCTTTGGAAGACGCCAAAGAGTTGGTCAAACACTGCAAAGGGTGCCAAGTTTTCAGCTCAAAGCAACACCTACCGGCTTCTGCACTCAAGACCATCCCCCTCACCTGGCCTTTCGCCGTCTGGGAGTTGGATATGGTGGGCCCATTCAAGATAGCATGAGGCGGCATGACACACCTGCTTGTTGCCATAGACAAGTTCACCAAGTGGATTGAAGCGAAGCCAATCAATAAGTTGAATGGGCCGACTGCTGTGACATTCATCGCAGACATCACCACCCGGTATGGCATACCACACAACATCATCACCGGCAATGGCACGAATTTTGCCAAAGGAGCATTGGCACGTTTCTGCGCGACATAGGGCATCCGACTGGACTTAGCGTCCGTTGCCCATCCGCAGTCAAATGGCCAAGTCGAGCGAGCAAACGGCCTCATCCTGTCCGGCATCAAGCCCCGACTGGTCGAGCCATTGGAGTGCTTGGCCGGCTACTGGCTCGAGGAGCTGCCAGTCGTCCTCTGGAGCTTGCGTACCACCCCGAACAAGTCAATCGGTTTCACTCCATTCTTCCTTGTGTATGGTGCCGAGGCTATCATCCCAACTGACATCGAGTTCAACTCACCTCGAGTCACCGTGTACACGGAAGCGGAGGCAAAGGAAGCGCGAGAAGACGGTGTTGACCTGCTGGAAGAGGGCCGGCTGTTAGCACTCAGCCGGTCTGCCATCTACCAGCAGGGCTTGCGTCGTTACCACAACCGGAAGGTCAAGCCAAGATCCTTCCAAGAGGGCGACCTTGTGCTCTGGCTGGTCCAGCGAACAGCCGGCCAGCACAAGCTCTCGACCCCTTGGGAAGGCCCCTTCATCATCAGCAAGGCTTTGGGCAACGACTCCTACTACCTGATCGATGCACAGAATCCCAAGGCATGCAAGAGAGTTGATTCCGGAAAGGAGTTGGAACGACCATGGAACACCGATCTCCTCTGAAGATTTTACAGTTAAAATGTAGTATGTACCATGCTATCTTTTATATTAAGTACAAGACATCGGGCCCTCTGAGGAGCACTCGGGGACTACCCTCTTTTATCTATATGATGAGTATCATGCCTATGAATGTATTACTACATTTGTTCTTCTGTCCGGCACCGGGTTCGACCAGTCGGCCCTGGGACTTGCTGCCTTGAATTATGTTAAGTACCACCTGTAGTCACACAAGTAGTGTGCCTGTACCTAAGCCCTCTCTTGCCAAAAGTCGCAGCTCGCAGAATCGACTGTTTGACTTGCAAGAGTTAAAGGCAGGAAAAGATGCCCACATGAAAAACGGCTAAGGACCAATGGGCTTACATAACACAAGCCGGCTTCCCACCCTGCCAACCAGCTGTTAAGCAGCCGGCTGGACGGCTTCCCACTCACCTTGCGGCAATCTAAGAGAGATAAAGTACTTGCCCTCCCACACGGCCAAGTACTTTCCCAGCCACAGACTACAGAGCAGCTGTCCGGCTGGGAAGGCGGCGACCAAGGGAGGGCGGCAAAGGAAACAACCAGAAAAAGATGTAAAGCAAGCTCAGTTAGAAGTCAAACACATGCAAGATTATATTTACACAAAAGGCCTTCGAGGGCCGGCATTCAACTTAGTCTGAATATACCCCCAGTGGGTGGAACTATGCGAATTTAACAAGTATTGTTCAAAAGACTTAACGAGCAGGAAGACAAAGATAAAGATGGCGGCTCAGGCCAAGGGTGCAACGGGCGAGCTAGGCAAGTCTGTGGAGACGGCGGTGCTGGCTGGAGGAGTGGCCGGCTGGCGAGTCTCGGCTTGATCATCACCAGTGGCAGGCGGCATGGTCGCACGTGCCTCATTGCTGGAGGCACGATCAGGCTGAGGCTGGTTGGATGCTCCACCATCCGGCGCGGCGTCTTCACTGTCCTCTTCCTCCTCCTCTTCACCCTCGTCGCTGGAGTCGATCTCCTCTGCTGAGTCTTCACCATCCGTCGGGTTCAGCCCAAACCACTCCCCCGCAGAGCAGCGCCATCATCGTTCAATTCAGGGACGAAGACGCTGGTGTCGGTGTACTCGGCGATCGCCGAGGCACGCTGGATGATAGCCGTCCGCACCGCCTCCAGCTCTTCATTGGCCTCCTGCCGAAACGTGGTCAGCTGGGACAAGTCCAGCCCGGGATACCATGCTTGGACGAACTCCACCGCCCGCCTGGCGCCTGCCCGGGCTCCAGAAGCCTTCCAAGCCTTAAGGCGGCTAGCCACCACCTCCAGCCAGTCAGTAGTCCGACTGGGGGTGCGGGAAATCACTTCGCTAGGCCAGAGGGCGGAAAGCACCTGGGCTCCAACGCGCTGAAGGCGGCAGATCATGCGGTGAGCCGGCTGAAGACGGGCCTGGATGGCCAAAAGCTGCTCCTCGAGCATCCGGCGTGATCTCTGCACCAGCCTGCCTCTGCACGTCGCGGTGGGCCTCGATGACTTGGCTGGCGGCAATGGAGTAGCCGGGGAAGTACTCTGCACGAAGAAGAAAAGAAAAGAAAAGAAAAATGCAAAGTCAGAAATTGGACCAAGCAGCAAGCGGCAAACAAAGGGACGAAGGGGAAGGCGGCTTACCGTCAACCATGTCTTCAATATGACTATAGCCATCATTCAGCGCCTGCTTTGACCCGGCCCAGCTCCCCGCTTCGGTTTCATACTCGGCTTGGAGGGCGGCCTCGCTATCCTTCACCGCCTTTAGGGCCGCCTTGTAGCTCTCCTCCTGGTCGGCCAACTTCTCAGCCAGGCAGTCGCGCTCCTGAACCGCAACGCTGTACTCGGCCTCCTTGGCACACAGGGTGGTCTGGGCCTCCCCAAGTTGCCGCCGCAGGTCGGCATTGGCCTCTGCAAAGACGGCAAAGAAGAATCAACATTGAGAAAGAAGTCGCTAGAGAAGATCCGGCCCGACTGCTCAGCAGTCGGCCTGAATCTCGGGGACTACACTCAGTGGGTGCGCTGATGCGCTCCCACGAGAGATAGAGGATAGAACACTTACTCTGGCTCTCGGACAAGTCGGCGGTCTTCTGAGTCAGCTCCCAGACCTAGGAGTTGAAGGCGGCCGCGCGAAGGTTATGATAGTCCTGCAAAAGGGATAGGCGAACAAATAATGACAAGTTCTAAGAAGTTCCAAGCCGCCTGCTCAGCAGCCGACACGGAACTCGGGGACTACACCCAGTGGGTGTGTTGACGCGCCCCCACGGAAGAATGCAAGAACGAAAAGCAAAAAAGCGAGAAGCTTACCCGGATGGCTGACCGCGTCGCCAGGAACTCCTGATTGTAGTTCTTCAGGAAGGCGGCCTAAGACTGAAGCCGATTCCGGACGTCTTGTGCCGCCGCATTCAGCACGGCCGTCCCGCCACCCGGCGTCCACCTCGGCGAGCTGACGCTCGCCGTCTCCAGCTGATGGGCCGACGAGCTTGAGCCCTCGGCCTTCTGCAGATCCGGCGCATAAGTTGCCTTCCCTGCGCGCTGGCATGCCAGAGATTGGACCACGAGGTCCTCCCTCGCAGCCGGCTTGCCTCTAGCCGACGGCATAGGAGGTGCGCTGGGTTGCCTGCCTTGCTCCGCTGCAGTCGGCACTGATGGGGCCGCCTCCTTCTCCGGGGCGACGACGTCGCCCTCCTCCCTCTCCATTGCCGGCTGGTCGCCGCCGGCTCCCTCTGGTGGCACCACCAGGATCTCCGGCGGCACGGAGCGGAGGGGGATGACGAGCTGTGCAGGCTGGTTGTGCAAGGTTTCCTCCGCCTGCGCCATGGCTGCAGCGTCCGCCCGAGCCTTGGCCGCCGCGTCAGCCGGCACCCTCGCCGTCTCCTCTGCCTCCTCCTGCACTGCCTTGGCGGCAGCCGCCCTCTGCTGCTCTGCCTCCTACTCCTCACGCGCGTTCTGCTCCGTCGCCGCCTGAAGCTCGGCGCGAGGGTCCACGCGGTGGGCGCTAGTGGAGCCTCCCTCCTCCCCAGCCACGGACGCGGCGATAGACCGCTCGAGAGAAAGCGGAGCTCTGCGTTATACAAGACAAATGAAAATCAGAAGAATATTGGCATGAAGGAAGAAAAAATGCGTGAGGGAGTTGGTACTTACGCGGAAACCATTTGTGGCTCCTTCACCACCTTGCGGAAGCGGGTGGCCTTCGTGGCCGCTTCATCCCGCTTGGTCACCGCAGCTGAGCCCTTGGGCTTCTTCGGCCGGCTGCCGAACAGGATTGGCGCGGCCCGGCGCTTCTGCGCGCTGCCTCGGGCAGCCGGCGTGGCAGACGAGCTCGCGCCCTGCTGGTCGGACGCCCGCTGGCGGCGTGGGGAGACTTCTCCCGCATCGTCGTCTGGCCAGTCCTCGAGGCCGGCTCCGAACCCTGAGCCGCCTGCGTCGCTGCCTCCTCCCACGGCGTCATCGTCCAAGGCGCCCGCCCCCAAGTCGGGGTTGTCCACATCGCTCTCCGCCCGGTCGGAGAGAAATTGACGCTCCAGCCCCGCGGCACCGGCTGCCGGCTGGAGGAGGTGGCTCTATTCCATAAGCCGATTGGTCGAGTCGGCCAAGCGGAACTCGGCAACAGAAGAAAAAAGAGAAGAAAAGGAAACTTACCATAGGCGGGGGATCAGCGCATGAATACTGCTCCTTGATGAACCGCCACTCCTTCGTGAGCTTGCAGTTCGAAAGGTAGTTCATCATATGAGCTACCTCTGTGTGAGGCATCTCCTTGGTGCACAACCGTCTTGGGTCTTGATGCCCGCTCATCTGACAGATCATGTGAGGGCGGCCCTGGAGCGGGAGCACCCGGCGCGCCATGAAGGCTGTCAGCAAGTCGGGCCCGGTTAGGCCCTCTGACTTTATCAACACTCGGAGCCGCGTGATGACGTCGGCTCCAGAAGGCGACAGCGTCCTAGCCCGATACGACCAGTTGGGCCGCTTCCCAGCCGGTGGGCCGGCTATGTAAGCCGGCAGGTTGACCCAGTCGCCCTCCGCGAAGTCGCTCTTCACATAGAAGTACGACTACTGCCACATCTTCACCGACTGGATCAGCGCGATGGAAGGAAATGGATTGTCGGCTGCTGGCCTCCGCACCACGACGAAGGCGCCACATTGAGCCGACACGCTCTTGACGACGATGCCGAGCTTGGAGTAGAAGAATTCCCCCCAGAGCTTGATGGTGGGGAGGACGCCGAGGAAGCCTTTGCACAGAGTGACGAAGGCGGACAACATCACCCCCGTGTTCGGGGTGAGGTGGTGCGGCTGGAGGTTGTAGAACTCGAGGAAGGCCCGGAAGAAGCCGCTCGCCGGCAGGCCGAGGCCGTGCAAGCAGTGCGATCATAAGGTGACCTTAGTGTGAGGACTTAGTCGCGAGGCTGTCGTGGAATTAACACGTCAGATGTCCTTAGTGTGAGGACTTAGTCGCGAGGCCAACGCATCTATGTGGTAGCTTGAGAGGGGTTGAGCGGAATCGAGAGACGCAACAGAAGACAAGGGTTTAGACAGCTTCGGGCCCTGGGAAACATCATCCGGTAATAGCCCTACATGTTGTTTGTGGCTAGGTCTCATTATCATCACGAGGGAGTCGCCATAAACCGGCTCTTTGTGTCTAGCCCTAGAGGTTGTTTCTTCTTTCTTGTCCCTCTTTGGGGTGCCCTGCCCCTCCTTATATAAGTTGAAGGGGCGGGTTACATGTGGAGTCCTATTAGGATTAAGATTACTCTATTACAAGTGGAATCCTAGACTTGCTTCCTTAGGAGAATATTCCTTATGTCTTCCTCTTAAACCGGACAACCATTAACATGAACCGGCCTTCTTGGCCTTGGGCCTTGTCATCCGTCTGACCCGCCCGCCGGGTCACCAGTGAGTCATAATGACCAGGCGGGTTGCTTGTAAACCGCCAGGTCAGGGCGGGTCGCCTAGTGAATCGCCAAGTATCAGCTGGGTCTCAAGTAAACCGCCAAGTCCGGCCAGGTTATACTTCCGACCGGTTTATGCCGCGGGGTATATCCCCGACATTAGCCCCCAGTTTAATTTGGATTCATCCATGTTAAACTGATCTGCAACATAAACACAAGAACAAATTTGTCGGGTTGTGCTCCGGTTTAAATACTCTTATAAACCAGCACTTGATCATCCTGAAATCTTTGTCATTTCTTCCTTCTGAAAAATCCGAGTCAATAGACCAGCTTCATAATCAATTTGCTTGCAGAAAATATTTTGTAAATAAAGAATCCATTTGAACCGGCCTTCAATGCTCTGATTTGACAAAAATATTAGTCTCTGAAATATTCAACTGATATCCAGCCGGCTTGAAGAAGTAAAACTTGCCGGTTTATGATTACCACCATTGCCGGGTTACAAAAACTGATAATTCCGGGCCATGATTGTTGCCAACGCCGGTTCATGACGCCGGGTTATGATTGTTGCAGACACCGGGTCAATCTGGTTTATTCAAAACTGAGAATTTGAAGATCTTTCTCCCTTATATTTATATTACATGTAGCCCCCAAGTCTTGAGCAGAACAAAGTGATGGCTTAAGACTTGCTTCAATATAAATACTGCCACTTAAGAAGAAATCCATGTTGTTCATCCCAGTCACTTAGTAAAAACTGAATACTCCATATTATGTAGCCCCCAAGTGCCGGGTTGTCATGCTTGCCGCAACCTGGGACTTGTAATTGTCTTATACTCATAAAAACTTCAACCAGTGTAGCCCCCAAGGGCCGGGTCATTATGCAATAATGAGCAGGGACTTTATAAATATGATCATGCTTCATTGAATAATAAAGTCATATGATGTAACTCCACCATGGGGCTTAAATCCACGTCCACAAGGTTAAGAGCTTTGTGCTTTACCAACTGCGCAGTGGACCCTTGAATATAATAGATTAAAACTTATGTACCTTGAATCATTGATAGGAGCAATTGTTAGCCCCCAAGGGCTGGCTCATTATAATGTGATGAATCGGGTCTTCAATAAGATGAGCAAAAAATGACTTTGCATTAGCCCCCAAGTGTCATGGTGCATGCTTGCAGCGACATGAGACTTGTATATTTGATGTAATCTCAACTGAAATAATGTAGCCCCCAAGTGCCGGGTCGTAAGCCTACAGCGACTCGGGACTATTCCTTCAATTGTAGAATAAATCATATCCATTGATAATATGATAGCCATTGTGCTAAAGCGTCTTTGAAAACCTTAATCATAATACTGGTTATTGATAACCATAATAAAAATCCAGCCATGTTGGCTATTAAAGACTTGAATAATATATCCAATGGTGCAATCCAAATATATACTGGCGACTTATAGTCCAAAGCCAGGTCGGGTTAACAAACACCGGATTATAAATGATTATGTACTGACAACTTGTAGTTGAAAGTCGAGACGAGTTAATGAACACCGGGTTAATTTGATGACTGATAGTCATGCCGGGTCAATAGACACCGGTTCAACATAGAATTTATCAAAAGAGAAAAATCTTGACAAAGGCAAATAAAACCATGTAGTCGAGGCTTTTCAAGGGCTGTCAGGCCCAAATTCGAGGCTTTTCATGGGCTGCCAGGCCGCTGAGTTAAACCATTTGACAAAGCCTTTTAAGATGGGCCTCCAACTAACCAATCGTCGTTTTAACTTTGACAAGTTCAGGGTCTGTATAAGAGTAACTTGTCAAACGTTCAGCGGGTCATGACAGGATTACCTGGATAGGAGTGGCTTACTTGATGAAGGCAGGTTAACCTGGGGTTTTAGGTGAATACATCAGGCTTCCAAGCTGTGGGTCGATACCCAATTACAAGGGTCCTTTCAAAATCTTTGTTGCGTTGCACAAAGAGCCCCCAAGTAACTTTGTGAGCTGTGCTCAATGGGTGCCTATGTTTGAGTTGTGCTTTTAGCAACAATACTCTCTTTGGCCCTTGGGTGTGAAGCTCCCAAGCTGTATTGTGGCATGGTAGCCGGTTTAATGGATAAAACAGGACGTCGCTTTGTAAGCAGAAGCCCCCACATGATAAATAATATGATAAGCCAATAAGGCAGGATACCCATGTTTGAACCGCGCATCATGGCAACATGTCCTCTTCAGCAACCTTTTAACTTTTTGCAACAGATAAATTCTTCTTGAACCGGGATTTTGAACCGGATATTGAGAGCTTCAAAGCTTTGTGGGAGACATCTTTCCCTTGAACCGGATTTTAAACCAGAATCTTCATTTTCAGCCAAAAATTTTCTGACGGCCTTTAAACTCGAACTTGCGAGAAGTTAATTCCTTTTTGAACCGGACATTTTTAAACCAGATTTGAGAGCTTCAAAGCTTTGTGGGAGAATATATTTCTCTTGAACCGGATGGTAAACCGGATATTGAGAGCTTCAGTGAGACTGACTTCCCTTGAGCCGGATTTTAAACCGGAGTCATTTTTGATGACCTGGAACTTCTTCATTGAGCCAGAATTTTGTAACTGTCATATACTTTCTAAGCCGGAAATTTTCTGACGGCCTTTAAATTTCCATCAATATAACAGTAACCTCCGGGACCGGGTTATCTTTTCCTCCATCGTTCTAGGGTTCTTAAATTTGCTGAAACTGGCAAGATTTGCTGAGTCATGTCATCATAGCCCCCGAGTCTCAAAGGTGACTCTAGGAGTTGGCTTGAGACTCTTCCATATTTGACCGTGATATAAATCGGCATAACTTGTATATCATTTGGTGTTGATAGCACGATGTGAATCGACAGAAGGTTGAGTTGACTGCGGCGGGTTATAAATGATCCCGTATGAGCCGTGTCAGCAACTCGGCCAATGGTTCCTTCCAACTGACGATTTGAAGTTAACCAAACTGTAGTGGCGGCGACTTGTGTGCCTGCCCATTGAGCCACCCAGCGTAGACGGCGGCTGATAGTATATGATAATTTGCCTCCATTTTGTTGAAAGAAAAACCAGGCTACCCAAGCTGTGACTTGCTCATACTCAATAAACACCTCATGCAGACAGGTGTGGCCCGGTGTGTTGATGTAGACCGGGCCGAGAGAGGCGGACGGAAAAGATGACCTCCAAATCAAAGGTGGCTCAAACAGATGAACCGGTCGCGGTGTTGTAAACCAGCGCGGACGGGCGAGTTAACCACGTCGTTTTGATGTAGTGAACAATTGTCCTGCATCAACAATGTTGCACACCAAGACAAAGATAAACTGTTCTTTGACAAAAAATAATATATGTTAATAAAATAAAGTTAGACAAATATCACCTGATGCATCTGAACGCCAGTCATGGATGGGCATATTATTACTGCCAGTAACAATAGATGACCCTGAACCGAAACTTTTTGTTAATCCGGAACTTTTTGATCCGGAACCTCTGGATAATCCGGCCGAGACTTTTTGATAATCCAGAACTTTTGAACCAGAACCTCTTGATAACCCGGCCGAAACTTTTTGAGCCGGAACTTCTGGACCCGGAACTTTTTGATAATCCGTACGGAACTTTTTTTTCAACCTAAGTCGGAACCCTTTGGCGACTCGGACGAAACCTTTTGGTGATTCGGCTGGAACTCTTGGGCGATTCGGACGGAACCTTCTGTCGAGGCGGTTGGAACTTTTTTGCCGATTCAGACAGAACCTTTCGTCGAGGCGGCCGGAACTTTTCGCCGATTCAGACGGAACCTTTCGTCGAGGCGGTCAGAACTCTTTCGGCGATTTAGACGGATCCTTTCATCGAGGCGGTCGAAACTTTTTTGCCGATTCAGACGAAACTTTTCGTCGAGGCGGTCGGAACTTTTCGCCGATTCAGACGGAACCTTTTGCCAAGGCGGTCGGAACTCTTTCGGCGATTTAGACGGAACCTTTCATCGAGGCGGTCGGAACTTTTTCGGTGAGCCAGCTGGAACTCTCCGACAAGCCGACTGAAACTTCTTCAATAAGCTGGGCGGAGCTTCTCGATACCTGGGATAGCGTCCTCCAAGAACTCAACACCATCGTGCGCGAGCCCCACGGTGGGCGCCAACTGTCGTGGAATTAACACGTCAGATGTCCTTAGTGTGAGGACTTAGTCGTGAGGTCAACGCATCTATGTGGTAGCTTGAGAGGGGTTGAGCAGAATCGAGAGACGCAACACAAGACAAGGGTTTAGACAGCTTCGGGCCCCGGGAAACATCATCCAGTAATAGCCCTACATGCTGTTTATGGCTAGGTCTCATTATCATCACGAGGGAGTCGCCGTAAACCGGCTCTTTGTGTCTAGCCCTAGAGATTGTTTCTTCTTTCTTGTCCCTCTTTGGGGTGCCCTGCCCCTCCTTATATAAGTTGAACGGGCGGGTTACATGTGGAGTCCTATTAGGATTAAGATTACTATATTACAAGTGGAATCCTAGACTTGCTTCCTCAGGAGAATATTCCTTATGTCTTCCTCTTAAACAGACAACCATTAAGATGAACCGGCCTTCTGGGCCTTGGGCCTTGTCATCCGTCTGACCCGCCCGCCGGGTCACCAGTGAGTCATAATGACCAGGCGGGTTGCTTGTAAACTGCCAGGTCAGGGCGGGTCGCCTAGTGAATCGCCAAGTATCAGCTGGGTGTCAAGTAAACCGCCAAGTCTAGTCCGGTTATACTTCCGACCGGTTTACGCCGCGGGGTATATCCCCGACAAGCGCCGACGAGATCTCCCACTCCCCGGCGTGCGCGCCAGCTGGTTCCCACCTTCAGACTCCAAATCTTTCCAGACGGCGTGACTGATCAAGGCCGGCTCCTAGATGCCGGCTCTTCAAGATAGGAAGCTGCTTGGGCTTCTCGTCCCTGTTTTAGCCGCGAAGCCCGACTAGCTCCGGGGACTACTGTCGAAGTAAATGACCACGGGTAGCCCAACCGGCTCCCCTTGGCACTTCAAAAAATATCGGGCCGACTGAGCCCTCAAACGTCCAAGATGCAGAGCCGCCTTCTCCAGGCCAGCTGTCCCACCGGCCGGCTGCTGGAAGGTGGAAAGGCTCTAAGATCTCTCTCGAAGAGGGTCAATTCCTAGCAGCTGGCCACTAGAGGGCCGGCTCCTAGCAGGTGGCCTGGTTCATACCCTCGAAGTTTGCACCCACATAACGGCGATGAGACGGGGCATGGCTAGAGTGTAGTCTGCCACCCCCGAATCCCGGAGCAAGCGTGGTCACAGTGCGCCGTACGGGGCCGCCACTCCTCGTCCGGCACGACACTATTGCCACATTGACCATGACACCATCCAGTGGCGAGTTCACCAGGCAGGCTTCGATAGGCTTGAGCCTACCCTCCAAATTCGCAGATTTTTTTTACTACTAGGCTTCAAAATATTTCTTAGGCCCAGACCAGAAAAAACGGTCCAGCAGGCAGCCCATCTAAGAATCGGTGACTAACCCAGCCTCCCGCACGCTCGCACGCGCACGAAGCACATCAGGCGCACGAGCAACGGCCACCCAATAACCTAGCCGCCGGCCCCTAGATGCCACCTCCTAGTCCGGCGCCGCCTCCCCGCCTCCTCGCCCTCGCTGCGTCCTCACCAAGCGCCGCCTCCCCGCCGGACGCCGTCAGTAGCCGAGCGCCCGAGCCTGCACGAGGGACGGGGCCACGGGGGGAACCGGGCTGCACCTACCGGGGAGCTCGTCGCCCACGACGCCCAGGGCTCTCTGCAGGTCGCCGGATCCGCCGACTCCCCACTGGACGCCGGACGCCTCTCTACTGGTCACCGGACGCCGGACACCAGAATCCCGGTCCAGAGCAATTCGAAATAGGTTGTCTGTTGTCTCTGTCTGACTTTGTTTGATTCTTCTTAGTTTAGTTGATAGCAGTTGCTAGTTTAGTTAATTCTAGTCAGTACGTAGTTTGGATCTAGTCAGTACTGGTTGTAGTAACAATTAATTCATGAACTAATTTATTTCCTTGTTTATTTTTTTATAGAAATGAAGAGAAAGAGGACTCTGCATAGTTGGTTTGCAAGTAGTTCAAATACACTTCCTATTGTTCCTGAATCCAGTGTTGCCCCAATTAATGTTATTGTTCAGCCTACCCTCATAGAGAACATAATCTCGGATGATCCAACAAATGAGAGCACTAATCCCCCGGTTGATGAGAGCACCAATCCCACTTCAAATGAGAGAACCAATCCCCCAACCGATGAGAGCACAAACCAACCAGCACCACCAACACAATATATATTAGAATTTCATCCAAGTCAGATTTTTGGTGATCCGGCGGATCGAATACCAATAGAAGATTATGCCCTTGAAATTCGAAGTGAAGTGAGAAGATCTTATTTGTTGAAAGAGCAAAACAAAGCAAGTGGGCATAAATTTGAAGTCACATTGGACGGTAAAATTTGGAGATTTTTTCAACCACAATGGCTAGATAGGTTTGATTGGTTGGAATATAGTGTCGCAAAGGAGGCTGCCTTTTGCTTCCCTTGTTTTCTTTTCAAGAAACCATCATAGGCTGCTACATTTGGAATGATGTATTTACCATAGATGGTTACAAACGCTGGAAAACAGCTTTGGCAAGTTTTCAAAAACATGTTGGTGGTCCATCTAGTTACCACAACATTGCTAGAGGCTTGTGTGATGATTTCAAGAATCAAAGGGCCAATGTGGCTACCAAATTCGGAGCACATACTAAAGAATCTGAAATAAAATATAAAATCCGTTTGACCACATCATTAGATTGTGCAAGGTATCTCATAGCTCAAGGGGAAGCTTTTCGTGGACATGATGAGTCCTCCGATTCCGTAAACAAAGGCAATTTCAGGGAGTTCTTGGATTGGTACAAAGACAGGAATAAAGATGTGAAAGATGCATTTGACAATGGGCAAGGTAATGCTCTTATGATATGTTCATAGATTCAAAAGGACCTTGCTACATATTGTGCTTTGGAGGTAACCAAAGTCATCAAGAATGAGCTTGGAGATAAGAATTTTGCGATACTTGTTGATGAGGCTAGAGATTACTCAATAAAGGAGCAAATGGCAATAATTTTGAGGTAGTTCAATGGTTTACAAAGGCTAATTCTTTTATTTTATGTTGTTATTTGTTTCTTTTCTTATAACTTGTAGCTCTCCAAATGTGCAGATTTTTGGATGATAATGGGGAGCTTCAGGAGAGATTTCTTGCTATTAAGCACATCACAGATTGCACATCTGCCGGAATTAAAGAAGCATTGTTTCATGTCTTAAAGTACCATGGCTTGTCTATTAATAGGCTACATGGACAGGGTTATGATGGGGCTTCAAACATGAGAGGAGAATTCAATGGTTTGCAGAAGCTAATTCGTGATGAGAGTCCATATGCTTTCTATGTTCACTTTTTTGCCCATCAGTTGCAACTAGTGGTTGTCACAGTGGCTCAATGTTGTCCGGTTATTGCTGATTTTTTCAACTTTCTTCCCTTGATAGTGACTCAGGTGGGTTCATCCTGCAAAAGAAAAGATGCATTGCTTGCAAAGCATCAAGATGACTTGATAGAGATGATGGAGAATTGTAAGATATCATCTGGAATTGGTTTACATCAAGAAACTAACCTAGCTAGACCAGGAGCTACTCGTTGGGGCTCACATCTTAGAACCTTGCTTCGTGTTTACACAATGTGGAATGCAGTGGTGGATGTGCTTGCAATTGTGATTGAGGATGCCCGGGAACACACTTCTCAAGGTGGAGCTTCAGGTTTGTTGGTACAGATGGAATGCTTCCAATTTGTGTTCATCATGATATTCTTAATAAACTTGTTGAACATCACAAATATGCTATCACAAGCTTTGCAAAGGAAGAATCAAGATGTTGTTGAAGCCATGCGTTTGATCTTGGATGTGAAAGAAGCTTTGCAAACTATGAGGGACAATGGGTATGAGCCATTATGCAAACAAGCAAAACACTTTTGTGAGGAACATGGCATTGACGTGCCAAATATGGATGATCTTGTTGGAGCTATGGGGCAATCTGCTCGAAGCAAGAATAAGGTGACTCGAGATCATTATTTCAGGGTGAGCATATTCAATGTTGCGATTGATGCAACTCTCACTGAGATGAACCGCTGATTCAATGAAGCTAACACCGAGTTAGTGGATTGCATGTATTGTCTTAATCCAGCTAACAACTTCTCAAAGTTTAATGATGAGAAACTTATTCGGCTTGCTGAAATTTATGTTGAAGATTTTACACAAGCTGAACGGTTGTTGCTAAGATACGAGCTTCCAACATTCCTTACAAATATTAGGAGAAGTGAGGAATTTAATGGATGTCCGGCTATTTCTACTCTTGCTCGTTTGATGGTTCAAACAATGAAACATAGGCTTTCCAATTGGTATATCGCCTTATCCAGTTGACATTGATTCTTCCAGTGGCAACTTCGTCGGTCGAGCGAATATTTTCAGCAATGAAGGTCATCAAAACCGATTTACGCAATAAGATATCTGATGATTGGCTCAATGATTTAATGGTATGCTACTGTGAGAAAAGGATATTCAAAAGTATTCCAGATGATCAAATTATGATATGATTTCAGAAAAAGAAAAATCACAAAGGACATTTGCCTCCTGAGTATGATGTTATTTCTTAGAGGTATATCTCTGTTTTAGTACTAGTGTCGATAGTTAGTTGAGGGTACTTTACCATATCACTAACATTTGTGCCAATTTGGACAGATGGCTTGCAGTTTGTCACTTGCATTTTGGTGTGGAGGAGTTCTACAACTACAATATTGTTAGTAAGAAGCAACACCGGTATCTTGTCTTTGCCTTATTATGGTTGATTCTCTAGTACTTGATGTATTGGTGTGCAGATTGTATGAAACTTTGCTGTTGTTCAATTATGCTACTAGTATTTGTCTTGAGAATCATGTCCATTTGAGCACTGTTTGGCACATATTGTCTCTATAAATTGGTAAAACCATTTTTCTTTCAAAATTCCAGAAAAAAATTAGTAAATACTAAATGCTTCCAGTAGTAGGCTGGGAAATTTTGAGCTTATTTGGCCAAGAGGATTATGAGATAATGGCCATTTTAGTCACCTGATTCAAAATTTGGTTCAAAATTTGATATTTTCTAAAAAATCCAGAAAAATTCTAGTAAATAGTACGTGTTTCCAGTATTAATCTGGGAAAGTTTCAGTTTATTTGTACAAAAGGACTAGGAGATAAGCAGCTTTTTCTTCAAAAGAGCGTTCGATTTTCTCGGCTTAAACTTTGAGCCCACCCTCCGTTTTTTCTCTAGATTCGCCACTGACACCATCCACGACGGGCTGTCAGTACGGCGCGCAGGCGGCAGGCCCCTCCTGCCAGAGAGACACCAGAAGGCGGTCGAGCTTGACCAGTCGGCCTGAGGGGAGGCTGGCTCCTAGCAGGCGGCCAGCCCCCCATCCTGGAAGTCTGTGCACCATTAAGCAGACAAGATGGGGTAAGGCTACAGTGAACGCCCGCCAGGCGGCGGCACTGTAGCCATGCTTACCCCGATGAAGCCATCGTCACCAAGAGTAAGGCTACAGCAACCAGCAGCCGACAAGACCCCCGGTGGTGGGTCTGATACGTCTCCAACGTATCTATAATTTTTGATTGTTCCATGCTATTATATTACCCCTTTTGGATGTTTATGGGCTTTATTTTATACATTTATATCATTTTTGAGACTAACCTACTAACTGGAGGCCCAACTCGTATTGTTGTTTTTTTGCCTATTTCAGTATTTCGAAGAAAAGGAATATCAAATGGAGTCCAAATAGAATGAAACCTTCGGGAGCGTGATTTTTGGAACGAACGTGATCCAGAGGACTTGGAGTGCAAGTCAAGAAGCAGCCGAGGCGGCCACGAGACAGGAGGGCGCACCCACCCCCTCTGGGCGTGCCTCCCTATCTCGTGGGCCCCTCGGGCGGCCACCGACGTACTTCTTCCTCCTATATAAGCCTACGTACCCTGAAAACATCCAGGGAGCCAACAAAGCACAATTTGCACCACCGTAACCTTCTGTATCCGTGAGATCCCATCTTGGAGCCTTCGCCGGTGCTCCGCTGGAGGGGGAATCGACCACAGAGGGCTTCTACATCAACACCATAGCCCCTCCGATGAGTTGTGAGTAGTTTACCATAGACCTTTGGGTCCATAGTTATTAGCTAGATGGCTTCTTCTCTCTTTTTGGATCTCAATACAATGTTCTCCCCCTCTCTTGTGGAGATCTATTCGATGTAAACTCTTTTTGCGGTGTGCTTGTCGAGATCCGATGAATTGTGGGTTTATGATCAAGTTTATCTATGAGAAATATTTGAATCTCCTTTGAATTCTTTTATGCATGATTGAGTTATCTTTGCAAGTCTCTTCGAATTATCAGAATGGTTTGGCCTACTAGATTGATCTTTCTTGCAATGGGAGAAGTGCTTAGCTTTGGGTTCAATCTTGCAGTGTCCTTTCCCAGTGACAACAGGGGCAGCAAGGCACGTATTGTATTGTTGCCATCAAGGATAAAAAGATGGGGTTTATATCATATTGCATGAGTTTATCCCTCTACATCATGTCATGTTGCTTAATGCGTTACTCTATTCTTTATGAACTTAATACTCTAGATGCAGGCAGGAGTCAGTCGATGTGTGGAGTAAAAGTAGTAGATGCAGGCAGGAGTCGGTCTACTTGTTGCGGACGTGATGCCTATATACATGATCATGCCTAGATAATCTCATAATTATTCGCTTTTCTATCAATTGCTCGACAGTAATTTGTTCACCCACCGTAATACTTATGCTATCTTGAGAGAAGCCTCTAGTGAAACCTATGCCCCCCGGGTCTATCTTTTATTATATAAGCTTTCAATCTACTTTTATTTGCATCTTTACTTTTTGCATCTATATTACAAAATACCAAAAATATATTTATCTTATCATACTATCTCTATCAGATCTCACTTTCGCAAGTGGCCGTGAAGGGATTGACAACCCCTTTATGGCGTTGGTTGTGAGTTCTTGGTTTGTTTGTGTAGGTGCGTGGGACTTTTGAGGAGCCTCCTACTCGATTGATACCTTGGTTCTCAAAAACTGAGGGAAATGCTTACGCTACTATTGCTGCATCACCCTTTCCTCTTCAAAGAAAACCAACGCAGGCTCAAGAAGTAGCAGGGCCCAGCCTGTTGGCCAAGAGGCCGGCAGCCAACGGGGCCCACCAGTTGGCGGGCCCCAGCGGCCGGCGGAGAAGCCGGGGACTACAAACACTGACGGCCTGGACCCACGTCTAACCAGATTACCGTTGTACCCCTGGGGGTAGGCCTATATAAACCCCCTAGGGCACCCATGCAAATGGTTGATCTCTTAGAGGTTTAAACACCACATAGAGAGAAGAGGAGAGTTGGCCTTGCCCTTCTTCTTCCTCTAGCCAAACAGCTCAAGGAGCCTCTTGTAGCTACTTGTTGATCTAGTGATCATGCGGAGACCCCGTAGAGCAGGACTAGGGGTGTTATCTCCACGGAGAGCCCCAAACATAGGTAAGATTCGTCGGTGTGCATGTCTTCGCCTTATCCCGTTTCCAGGCACCGGCGATGTCTTACTGGCTCCCACAATGATAAGCCACCCGTCGGCATATGTCGCACCTATGACCCGACAAAGCTCGGCTTGTTGCGAAAGGTTTTCGACAAGTTCAAGGAGTTGATTACGATGAGACTTTCTCACCCGTAGCGATGCTTAAGTCCGTCCGAATCATGTTAGCAATTTCCGCATTTTATGATTATGAAATTTGGCAAATGGATGTAAAGACTGCATTCCTGAAGATTTCTGGAAGAAGAGTTGTATATGATGCAACCTGAAGGTTTTATCGATCCAAAGGATGCTAACAAAGTGTGCAAACTCTAGCGATCCATTTATGGACTAGTGCAAGCATCTCGGAGTTGGAATGTACGCTTTGATAGTGTGATCAAAGCATATAGTTTTATATAGACTTGTGGTGAAGCCTGTATTTACAATAAAGTGAGTGGAAGCACTACAACTTTTCTGATAAGTATATGTGAATGACATATTGTCAATCGGAAATGATGTAGAAATTTCTGGAAAGCATAAAAGAGTATTTGAAAGGAGTTTTTAAAAGAAAGACCTCAGTGAAGCTGCTTACATATTGAGCATCAAGATCTATAGAGATAGATCAAGACGATTGATAACTTTTTTTCAGTGAGTACATACCTTGACAAGTTTTTGAAGTAGTTCAAAATGGAACAGTCAAAGAAAGAGTTCTTGCCTGTGTTCCAAGGTGTGAAGTTGAGTAAGACTCAAAGCCCGACCACAGCAGAAGATAGAGAGAGAATGAAAGTCATTCCCTATGCCTCAGCCATAGGTTCTATAAAGTATGCCATGCTGTGTACCAGACCCATTGTATACCCTGCCCTGATTTTTGGCAAGGGAGTACAATAGTGATCTAGGAGTAGATCACTGGACAACGGTCAAAATTATCCTTAGTGGAATAAGGATATGTTTCTCGATTATGGAGGTGACAAAAGGTTCATCGTAAAGGGTTACGTAAATGCAAGTTTTGACACTGATCCAGATGACTCTAAGTCTCAATCTGGATACATATTGAAAGTGGGAGCAATTACCTAGAGTAGCTCCGTGCAAAGCATTGTAGACATAGAAATTTGCAAAATACATACGGATCTGAATGTGGCAGACCCGTTGACTAAATTTCTCTCACAAGCAAAACATGATCACACCTTAGTACTCTTTGAGTGTTAATCACATAGCGATGTGAACTAGATTATTGACTCTAGTAAAACCTTTGGGTGTTGGTCACATGAAGATGTGAACTATGGGTGTTAATCACATGGTGATGTGAACTATTGATGTTAAATCACATGGCAATGTGATCTTGATTATTGACTCTAGTGCAAGTGGGAGACTGATGGAAATATGCCCTAGAGGCAATAAGAAAGTTGTTATTAATATTTCCTTATTTCATGATAAATGTTTATTATTCATGCTAGAATTGTATTAACCGGAAACATAATACATGTGCGAATACGTAGACAAACAGAGTGTCACTAGTATGCATCTACTTGACTAGCTCGTTTATCAAAGATGGTTAAGTTTCCTAACCATAGACATGAGTTGTGATTTGATAAACGGGATCACATTATTATGAGAATGATGTGATTGACTTGACCCATTTCGTTAGCTTAGCACTTGATCATTTTAGTTTGCTGCTATTGCTTACTTCATGACTTATATATACATGTTCCTATGACTATGAGATTATGCAACTCCCGATTACCAGAGGAACACTTTGTGTGCTACCAAACATCACAACGTAACTGGATGATTATAAAGGTGCTCTACAGGTGTCTCCGATGGTACTTGTTGAGTTGGCATAAATCAAGACTAGGATTTGTCACTCCGATTGTCGGAGAGGTATTTCTGGGCCCTCTCGGTAATGCAAATCACTATAAGCCTTGCAAGCAATACAACTAATGAGTTAGTTGCGGGATGATGCATTATGGAACGAGTAAAGAGACTTGCCGGTAACAAGATTGAGCTAGGTATTGAGATACCGACGATCGAATCTCGGGCAAGTAACATACCGATGACAAAGGGAACAACGTATGTTGTTATGCGGTTTGACCGATAAAGATCTTCGTAGAATATGTAGGAACCAATATGAGCATCCAAGTTATGCTATTGGTTATTGACCAGAGACGTGTCTCGGTCATGTCTACATAGTTCTCGAACCCGTAGGGTTCGCACGCTTAACGTTCGGTGACGATTGGTATTATGAGTTCATGTGATTTGATGTACCGAAGATAGTTCGGAGTCCCGGATGTGATCATGGACATGATGAGGAGTCTCGAAATAGTCGAGACATAAAGATTGATATATTGGACGACTATATTTGGACACCGGAAGTGTTCTGGGTGATTTCAGAGAAAACCGGAGTGTTGGAGGGTTACCGAAACCTCCTCGGGAGAACTAATGGGCCACATGGGCCTTAGTAGAGAGAGAGAGGGCCGGCCAGGGTAGGCCGCGTGCCCCTCCCCCTCTGGTCCGAATTGGACTAAGAAAGGGGGGCGGCTCCCCCCTTCCTTCTCCCTCTCCTCCTTCCTTTCCCCCTCCTAGTAGGAGTAGGAAAGGGGAGTCCTACTCCTACTAGGAGGAGGACTCCTCCTGGCGCGCCCTGCAAGGGCCGGCTGGCCTCCCCCTTTGCTCCTTTATATACGGGGGCAGGGGGCACCCTAGGACACACAAGTTGATTGTTACAAGCCTTGTGCGGTGCCCCCCTCCACCATAATCCACCTCGGTCATATCGTAGCGGTGCTTAGGCGAAGCCCTGCGTCGGTAGCAACATCATCACCGTCATCACGCCGTCGTGCTGATAGAAATCTCCCGTGAAGCTCTGCTGGATCGGAGTTCATGGGACGTCATCGAGCTGAACGTGTGCTGAACTCGGAGGTGCCATGCGTTCGGTACTTGGATCGGTTGGATCGTGAAGACATTCGACTACATCAACCGCGTTGTTCTAACGCTTCCGCTTTTGGTCTATGAGGGTACATGGACACACTCTCCTCTCTCGTTGATATGCATCACCATGATATTGTGTGTGCGTAGGATTTTTTTTGAAATTACTACGTTCCCCAACAGGATCCACGAAGAAGCAACCTTGTCTATCCCACCATGGCCATCGCCCACGAAGGAATTGCCTCACTCAGGTAGATCTTCACGAAGTAGGCGATCTCCTTGCTCTTACAAACTTCTTGGTTCAATTACACAATCTTGTCGGAGGCTCCCAGGCGACACCTAACCAATCTAGGAGACACCACTCTCCAAAAGGTAATAGATGTTGTGTTGATGATGAACACCTTGCTCTTGTGCTTCAAATGATAGTCTCCCCAACACTCAACTCTCTCTCACAGATTTGGATATGGTGAAAAGATGATTTGAGTGGAAAGCAATTTGGGGAAGGCTAGAAATCAAGAATCTTGTGGTAGGATTGGAATATCTTGATCTCAACACATGAGTAGGTGGTTCTCTCTCAGAAAATGTAAGTTGAAGGTGTAGGCGCGTTCTGATGGCTCTCTCATGTATGGAGAAGAGGGTGGAGGGGTATATATAGCCTCCACACAAAATCCAACCGTTACACACATTTGACTCAACTCGGTCAGACCGAATAGAAGAACTCAGTGAGACTGATTCAGTTCAAAATGTGAACGTTAGGAATCTCGATGGAACCGACTGTAACAACTCGGTGGGACCAATGTGCTAGGGCCAGAGCAAAACCTCATCTTGGTGGCGCCGATTGCGTGAACTTGGTGAGACCGATTTCAACAAAGAGCAAACAAAGAGTTGGTCAAGTAAACTCGTTGTGACCAATCGCTCATTTCGGTGAGACCATAATGTTACAAAAGGGAAACAGAGAGTTTACAGGGCCATCTCGGTGAGACCGAGATTTGTATCGATGTGACCCAGGTGTTAGGGTTTCTGGCAGTGGCTATGTCAAATGAACTCGGTGGGGCCGGATAGGGAGAACCGATGGGGCCGAGTTTGACGTTGGGTTTTGGACATATTTGGAATGAGAAAGTGGTCGAGGGCTTTGCAGCAATATCACTAAGAATTTTGAGCAAGTAAACCATTAAGCAACACCTCATCCCCTTTTAATAGTATTGGCTTTTCTATGGAATCAATGTGATCTTGGATCACTAAAATAGAAATGAAGAGTCTTGAGCTTTTGCCAATATGTGTCCTTAGTATTTTGAAGGGGTTCCACGTCCTGTTGTCCTTACCACGCCATTGTTGAACTTGTCTGAAATACGCTAGATAAAACCATTAGTCCAACAAGAGATATGTTGACATTAATTACCAAAATCACCCAGGGAGCACTTGTGCTTTCAAAGTGGCATATATTTGATCGATAATCTGGTGAAAACTTTATAGGGCAATGCCACATGTATATCTAAATCTTATAATTTTCTATATTTTTAAGGATCGACATTGCATGCCAGCAGTTTCACACCAAAGGAAAGATAAGGGAGACAGAAGCGGACTGTGCACGACGAGGTAAACTATCGAGTACCACACAAACTCTCAACTTTTTTATAATATCCATTGCAACACAAGGGATCTTTTGCATGCACAATTTTCATGAACAACGGATGAGTTCTGCACATAAGGCTAGTCATAGTGGGAGTAACATAAGTAGTAACATAAATGCCACATAAGCAAAAAAAGATGATGTGTCATGTAATTAAAGAGGAGAGACAAATAGAGTAACATAATATGTTACCATCACATAGCGGTTCTCAATACAAAATGAGTCTACAAAGCAATAAATGAAGATATGTATGTTACTACACCTATGACACTTTCCACTATGAAGGTAGTAACATGGACTAGTAATATGTGTATGTTACTAGTCTAAGTTACTCTCCCTATGACTAGCCTAATCGAATACACATCAACTTTTCTCGCGTTACAACGCACGGGCATTTGTGCTAGTACTTAAGTAATTATAAGTCACACATTGCTTCTGCCGGGTTCACCGTCACGAATTTTTTGCATAAAAGTCCCTTTAGTTTATAGAAATTAACCTGTAGTCCACAATAGCCTGAGCGTAAGTGAAAAAAAAGGTTTCATACGCAGCCTAACTCGCCCGCCATTGACATCGATGCCTGCTACCTCTTGAGCATTGCGTTGGTTTTCCCTTGAAGAGGAAAGGGTGATGCAGTAAAGTAGTGTAAGTATTTCCCTCAGTTTTTGAGAACCAAGGTATCAATCCAGTAGGAGACCACGCTCAAGTCCCACGCACCTACACAAACAAATAAGAACCTTGCAACAAACGCGATAAAGGGGTTGTCAATCCCTTCACGGCCACTTGCAAAAGTGAGATGTGATAGAGATGATAAGATAATATTTTTGGTATTTTTATGATAAAGAGTAAAAGTAAAGAAAGCAAAATAAACGGTGATAGAAATAATGAGAGACTAATATGATGGAAAATAGACCCGGGGGCCGTAGATTTCACTAGTGGCTTCTCTCAAGAGCATAAGTATTACGGTGGGTGAACAAATTACTGTCGAGCAATTGATAGAATTGAGCATAGTTATGAGAATATCTAGGTATGATCATGTATATAGGCATCACGTCCGTGACAAGTAGATCGACTCCTGCCTGCATCTACTACTATTACTCCACACATCGACCACTATCCAGCATGCATCTAGAGTATTAAGTTCATAAGAACGGAGTAACGCTTTAAGCAAGATGACATGATGTAGAGGGATATACTCATGCAATATGATATAAAACCCATCCTTTTATCCTCGATGACAACAATACAATACGTGTCGTTTCCCCTACTGTCACTGGGATCGAGCAGCGCAAGATTGAACCCAAAGCTAAGCACTTCTCCCATTGCAAGAAAGATCAATCTAGTAGGCCAAACCAAACTGATAATTCGAAGAGAATTGCAAAGATAACCAATCATACATAAAAAATTCAGAGGAGATTCAAATATTGTTCATAGATAATCTTGATCATAAACCCACAATTCATCGGATCTCGACAAACACACCGCAAAAGAAGAGTTACATCGAATAGATCTCCAAGAGAATCGAGGAGAACTTTGTATTGAGATCCAAAGAGAGAGAAGAAGCCATCTAGATAATAACTATGGACCCGAAGGTCTGAGGTAAATTACTCATACATCATCGGAGAGGCTATGGTGTTGATGTAGAAGCCCTCCGTGATCGATGCCCCCTCCGGCGGAGCACCGAAAAAGGCCCCAAGATGGGATCTCACGGGTACAGAAGGTTGCGGCGGTGGAAATAGGGTTTTGGCTCCGTATATGATGTTTGCAGGGTATATGAGTATATATAGGCGAAGGAGGTCGGTCAGGAGAGCTACGAGGGGCCCACGAGGGTGGGGGCGCGCCCAGGGGGGCGGCGCGCCTCCCTGCCTCGTGGCCTCCTCATTGATTTCTTGACGTCCACTCCAAGTCCTCTGGATCAAGTTTGTTCCGAAAATCACGTTCCCGAAGGTTTCATTCTGTTTGGACTCCGTTTGATATCCTTTTCCTTTGAAACACTGAAATAGGCAAAAAAAACAACAATTTGTCCTAGGCCTCCGATTAATAGGTTAGTCCCAAAAATAATATAAAAGTGTATAATAAAGCCCTTTAAACATCCAAAACAGAATATATAATAGCATGGAACAATAAAAATTATAGATACGTTGGAGACGTATCACTGCCCCACACAAGAACATGAGGGGGATTTTTTTCTAGCCACTACTTACTTTGGACTTTGACATTTTGCCACTGCTTAGATTGTAATTGATCTTTTGCCACTCCTTAGTTTGCCATTTGATCTTTTGCCACTTTTTCACACAAAAACAATACTTGCAAACGATGGGCACATATGCCCTTGTGTGCTTGTTTGACGCCGACGCTCGCCAGGACAAAGGAGAAGGTTGCGGCTATCTCGTAGCATATGGTGGTCCTCGGCGATCGCCGACTACCTCCCAGTGACCACGCTGAGTCGTGACTAGGTGCCGCCGACCGCTGCACAAGGCGCTGACGAGCATCATCATCGGCAGTATGTGGTGCCAACGAGAAGCAGCAACAGTAGCCGGCGGTGGCGGCGGCGGGCAACAATACCACGGGGTGGCGGGGAGAAGCACCTACTGGCGAACAGCAGCTAGACGGAGAGAAGCACCTACTGGCATCCATCTAGTGCACAGAGTCAACACACATGCAGGCTGGCTGATGGCCCCCGACGAACAGCAGCTGGACCCGGTGTCGCGAACAGCGGCGCATGGCTGGAAGGGGCGGTGGGGCGAACAGCGGCGCATGGTTGGAAGGGGCGGCGGCGAGCAGAGGAACAGAGAAATTTGCCATGGACGTCCTTATATGCGCCGCCATGGCTGCTCGTGGTGGCCACTGAGGAGCAGCGGGGGCGCTCGGTCCGCCATGGCTGCGGCGAGGTGCGGAGCTAGGGTTGGTGGGGCGGTCTGATGCCGTCGTCGGTAGGTAGCTGCAGGCGTCGAAGGCTACCGGAGCGCTGCCGCCTCCCTAGCTTGTGCGCATCCGCAAAGCAGAGAGAGGAACGACGAACGAGAGATGGGGATCGAGAGTTAATTGCAAGGAACTACCACACTTCAGCACATTGTAACGGATCAGTACCACTAGTCGCTTCTGTTACAAATCAGTACCATCTTGGAGCCTAATTGTTGCAAACCGGAATGACCATCGTATTGACGCTGTATCTGACCAGCAGGGCCCGCCTGTCAGGTGACACGTGGCACATATTTTTGCAGAAAGCCCCCTTGGATTATATGTAATCACGTAGATGTCCTTCACAGAAATCTAAAAAACATTGCCACAGGCGGGATTCGAACCGGCGAGCCCCCGCATCACATGGCATGGCGCTGCCTCTACACTACACGCGCTTAGTTTTTTTTTAAAACAAACTCCAACTTTATTCATTTGTAATAAGTAGTACATCGTTTGTGAGGAACATTACAATTTCACTTAAAGGCTCCTCAAACCAATCAGAAGTCAAAGAGAATCTAGCTAATCTAGCAAGCTCATGAGCTACTTTATTTGCTTCCCTATTACAGTGCTCAAATCTAGCAGTAACGAAATCACATGCATAATGAAAACAGTCTTTGAAGATTGCTGCCGCCACACCCGCCGACTGCCCTCCATTATTCATAGAGTCAATCACCTCCATATTATCCGAATTTACGATAATGTGATTGCATCCCGCCCTTTGCGCCAATGTTAGACCAAATTTGAGAGCTCTAGCCTCTGCCATCAGCACATCCGTGCAAAAATCTATTCTCTCATTCCCTCCAGCAATACACCTGCCTCTGTCATCTCTAAGCATTGGTCCCATTGTCCCCCCTAATAAGGTCGTGATCAAAGGAAGCATCAACCTTGAGCTTAACAAAACCTCTTGGAGGGAAAGACCAACTCTCCTTCACAGACGCCTTGGGGGGATAATGCATTAAAAATGTGGTAAGGGCAAGGATTCCCATTGAAATCTACATTACATTTTGTATTTTCTCATTGTGAACCAACTTTCGTCTGTCCCATCATAGGTACCATGCTGAGATAGCAATCATCTCACGCACATTGTGGCAACCCAATATACACAAATCTTGATCTGGTAGGAGTAGTAGGTACTCCAGCACCGCCCCTCCTGCACGATCAATCTCGCAAGCTTCTTCAATGATATCATCCAGTCCCAGTCTTTTCCAAACCTCCTTTGCTTTAGTACACCGGAACAACATATGTTTTGTATCTTCTAAGCCCTCAGAGCAAATTGGGCAGATGGGTGAAACCTTCATATGTCTATTAGCTAGCGTAACTCTGCACGGGATAGTACCATGTAGTATTCGCCATAAGAATATTTTAACTTTTTTCAGACATGCTAATTTCCATATCTTACTCCAAATAGGATTAACCGTGGTTCGCCCCATACCATTAGAGTGTTTCAATTTGATTCCATACTGGTGATTCCACTCCACATAGTAGGCTGACCTAACTGAGAATATTCCATTTTACGCATAATTCCAGGCAACGAAGTCTTGCATATCATATTGCAGCAGGGGAATTGAGAGAATCCTTTGTACATCGATCGACCACATAGTTTGCCTAATCAGGTCTCCATCCCAAGTATAATAGACAGGATCAATGAGATCACCTACCTTAGTTAACAGGTTACCTCCCTTAGGCGTTACAATTTTCCTAGTGGCATAGTTTGGGATCCAGGCATCTTCCCAAATATTAATGTTATGTCCGTTCCCCACACGCAAAATATAACCACGTTTTAGAGTATTTACGCCTGCCATGATGCTTTGCAATGTAAAGGAAGAACCTTTCTTGAGCTTAGCATTTAACAGGTCGCCATGGGGGTAATATTTTGCCCTTAGGATAGAAGCACACAAAGAATCAGGATTATTCAAAAGACGACATGCTTGTTTGGCTAACAATGCCAAATTTAAATAGTGAATATCACGAAATCCCATCCTTCCTTGATTTTTTGGTACACATAATTTCCACCAGGGCATCCAGTGCATTGTCCTCCGATTCTCCTTGTCTCCCCACTAGAAATGCGCTATCGCGTTGATGATTACTTTACAATATTTTTTAGGAATTTTAAAGACCGACATTGCATAGGTGGGTATGGCTTGGATCACAGCCTTGAGCAGGATTTCCTTTCCCCCAGGAGGCAGTAATTTTTCCTTCCAGCCACTAATTCTTTTGACAATACGCTCAATTAAAAATTGGAAACAATCTGTTTTATCTAACCCAACATTTGCTGGCAAACCTAGATATTTATCACTAAGGGCCTCCGTCATTATATTCAATGTTGCGCAAAGTTGTGCTCTAATCTCTACCTTCGTGTTAGGACTGAAAAAATGCTGGATTTTTCAACGCTAACTAATTGTCCCGATGCCTCACAATATAGATCAAGTGCAGCTTTCAGAGCTTCTCTACTTTGTTTGTGAGCTTTCGTAAGAATTAAGGAATCATCCGCAAAGAGAAGATTAGTTATCGATGGGGCGTCTCTACAAACTCTTACACCTAGATTTTTCCATTTTCCTCCACATGTGACAATAGGGCATTCAAACCTTCAGTGCACAACAAGAAAATGTATGGTGACAACGGGTCACCCTGTCTTAATCCCCTTGTAGGCTTGAAGCTCTCACTTTCCTCCGTATTAATTCTAACTCTATATTCGACTGTTGAAATGCACCGCATAATAAAATTTACGCATTCTTGATGGAAGCCCAATATCAACATAATTTCTTTCAGGAAGGGCCACTCTACTTTGTCATAAGCCTTGTGCATATCAAGTTTAATAGCGCACAAACCTTCCCTACCATCTCTCTTATTTTTTATTGTGTGAAAGCATTCGTAAGCAACAAGAATATTATCAGTTATCAATCTGCCAGGCACGAAAGCACTCTGAGTAGGGCTGATAATATCAGACAAAAGGATCTTCAAATGAGAAGCCACCATTTTTGCAATTATTTTATATAGCACATTACATAAGCTTATTGGCCTAAATTGGGTTACCTTTTCCGACGAGTTGATCTTTGGGATCATCACAATTGCAGTATCGTTCCAGCCGTCTGGTATGGTACATGTATTGATTGCTTGTAGGACCTCCTCAACCAGATCATCCCCTAGCATGGGCCAGAATCTTTTATAGAAGATAGCATGTAATCCATCTGGGCCTGGGGCTTTTAGATCCCCGATATCAAACAATGCCTTACGAACGTCTTCGGCCGTATACGGGGCTAGGAGAGCGTTGTTCATCTCAGTAGAAACTCTCCTACGAACAAGGGGCAAAACCTCTTGGTTTGGTTGCTGTACTTCTGACGTGAAGAGTTTTGAAAAATAATCAGTGATATGGTCCTTCAACTCCTTATCTTCCCTCCAAACTCCCGAATCATCTAGTATTTTTTTTAATATTATTCCTTTTCTTCCTGGCCATGGCTGCGTTATGGAAAAACGACGTATTTCAATCCCCGTGCATCAACCAATTCGCACGCCCTCTTTGTAGCCAAAAGATTTCCTCTTGGTCCAAAAGATTCTCAATTACTAGGATAATCTCCTTCTGACGGCACCGGGATTCAGTATTCATTGGACCACGTCTCAATCTCTCTAACTCTTTTTTCAATTTTTGAATTCTCCGCTTAGGACCCTTAAGAATCTCACGGTCCCAATGGTGCAAATCGGCATGGATGGCTTTGGTACGGTCAGCAAGGGAAGGACCAACGCCTGTTAACTTTGTTTTTTCCCAAGATGCCTTCACGATTTCATTAACAGTCTCTTCTTTTAGCCATTTGGCTTCAAATTGTTTTACACACCCCGTCGATCGTCTAAAAATACTATCACCCAGATAGTTCATATCCAGGACCAGCGGAAGGTGGTCAGAGTGAACATGTTCTTCGTTAATCACAGCCGCACGAGAAAATTTATGAGCCCACCCTAGATTGCACACTGCACGGTCAAGACACTCTCGAGTGTCACCTCTACTCCAAGTAAAAGGGATCGCCGATATATCCTAAATCCTCCAACCCACAGTCCATAAGACATTCACGGAATTCCCTCATCATGCCATTTGGTCTCATATTACCACCCTCTTTCTTCGAAGTATATAATATTTCATTGAAATCCCCCAAAATTACCCAAGGATGGTTCCCCTTGTGATGCAGATTACGAATGTCTTCCCAAGATAAACTGCGATCGTTCCAGTTCGGACGACCATAAAAGCCCGTGAACCGCCATTGTACAATATTTTCATTCATGACTAGGGCATCAATAAAATAAGGCGAAACATAACTCAACTCGATATTACACTTTATATTCTTTCGCCCGTAATAAACAAATAAAAGAACCCAAAAATAAGGTGGTCGTCAGGATCTGAACCAGCGCTGAACCGGACCTCATGCGCGCGGTAACCACTACAACACACAGGTGCATAGCTCTCTTGTTGAACGGGCTGCAGGACAATTTGCACAGCCAGGTTTTTTTAGACAAATGCGAATACTAATTAATTACATAGGTTACTTCAAAAAAAAATTAATTACATAGGTGCTTGCGCCTACAGCCACCGGCTCGAAATTGTTGTACAATTTGGATAAAATATCTTCAAATTATTACATTATTAAACATGCGACAGGGCCATTTGCAATGTAAATATTTTTCTAAAAATCAGAATACCGAAGAACTGAAAAGTGATAAAAGAAATCCGAAACAAAAAAACACATAAAAAATTGAATTTATATATTTTAAAAAATGCTCAATGTATATAACAGAACTATTCATCGTATATTAAACATTGTGTTTTTCCGAAAAAATAGTGCATACTAAACCTATGTAAAAAAGAAATGTAAAATAATGAAAACCCAAAGAATAACGAAGATCTGAAAAACATAAAAGAAATCCAAAATAAAAAACACGCACAAAGAAATGGAACTTATATATTTTTAAAAAGTTCATTGTATATTTAAAAATTGTTCAATGTATATAACAAAATTTTGTATTTATACAATAATGTTCAGTGTGTATTTGCAAAAAATATTGCATACTAAACCTATAATATATACAATAGAAATGTAAAAAAAAAATGAAAACCCGAAGAATAGCGAAGATCTGTAAAAAGATAAAATAAATCGAAAGCAAAAAGAACATACAAAAAAAAGGAAAATGTCGGGACGTGTCTAAACTAGATAAAAACACTATGTCTCATTTTGTACGCGAGCATGTGTGTGAGGTGTTGGTGTTGGTTAGTGTGCGCACGCCGTCCGTCTCTGGCGCAGGTTTGAATCCTGGTGGCATCGTTATTTTTCTTTTTGTTTTATTTGTTAACAGTAAAAGATATAAAGCATTAGTATCCTAGTCTGAATAACTGAGCTTGGCTGGTGTGGTGACAGCGTCGCGCGCGCACAAGCGGGACTTCCGCAAAGTGCATGTGCATGATTAAATATAATGCAAGGGGGCTTTCTGCAAAAACATATGGCACGTGTCACCTGACAGGCGGGCCCTCCTGGTCAGAAACAGCGTCAATACAGTATGATATGGTGGTTTAGACCGTTTTGCAACAATTAGGCTCTGAAATGGTACTGATTTGCAATAGAAGCGACTAGTGGGACTGATCCGTTACAACGTGCTGAACTGTGGTAGTTCCTTGCAATTAACTCGGGGATCAATGCTGTCCCATGGCGTGGTCAATCGATGCAAAGGGCAAATTGGGGATTTCATCTTAGGTCCCACTTGACAGGGGCAAAGGATCAAGGTGTGAAGTAATCGTGTGGCAAAAAATCAATTACAAAGTAACCGGTGGCAGATTGTCAAAGTACAAAGTAAGAAGGGGCAAAAAATCAAAGACCCCGGAACATGAGGGTTCCTCCGTCGCCGCCACACCCACATCCATCCTCTCTACAGTGTCCGTCCTCGTTCTGCCGTCGCCAAATCCGGTAAAGATCGGCAGGATTCGTCGCATCTTGCGCAGCGCCCGGCCGCTGTGCTCCACCTGCCGCCGGCCTCAGTTCCCTTCGTCGCCGAGGATGAGCACGCACCAAATTTCCATGCCTTCCACCTGTAGTTGGCCTCCTTCCGGTTCCCTTCGTCGCCGAGGACGAGCACGCACCAAATTCCCATGCCTTTTCCATCCCTGCCGATGTCGAGTTGTTCTCATTGGAAAAAAATAGCGCGCTATAGCACCGCTAATAGCACGCTATAGTATGTAGATAATTGTCTTGTTAAATTAATTCATGTACAATGTCTTGTTAATAGCAAGTTGTAGCGCGCTATAGCATGCTAATAGCATATTTTCAGGGGCAGCGCTATTTTTCTGTAACGCGCTATTTTGTTTTATTGTTTATTGTCCCCCAACCAAAGAAACAGATCAAGGCCATGGGATCCAGTTGGTGAGAGTCCCCCGGCTGCATCACCTTGCGGAACGCATGGCGGGGTGGAGCATGGATTAGCTGCTCGTCGGCCATGCGGGAGCACGGACGAGCTGCTCATCGGCGTCCATCCAGTGCACCCAACCCCTGCCAACGACGGCCGCCCAGCAACCTCGACGGCGCGCGCCTCCAGCATCCCGAGCATTAGCGGCAACCTCACTGGGCCAGCTCCTCCTACCTCCGGAGGAGGTGCATGAGCCGTGCCCGGCCATCACACGCCCGTGGCCGTGGCCAACAACAACCTCCAGGCCGTGTCAGCGTTCGGTGGCATGCGCATGCTCTCCACTGGTTGATTTATATGCAAGATTTTTTTGAGTGGGGGCAGCACCCATGGGCGTTGTGTACATGTTCAATACACACAACAGCTTCTCTGATGACTTCCTCACCTAATGGTCAGACACAATTTAGCAACATCAATAGACGCCTAATAGGTTTGTTCGCTGCTTCTGAATGTTCATAATGTGTAAAACTATTCAATTTTACTATGATTTTGCTTGAGAAGTTGAATCTGCAATGTCCTGATAACATTGACTATATACTCCCAACTCTGCAGGCCAACTCTGGATGGGTTTCCAATGTGCCTCCGGCCTCCCAATTTTTTGGGGAATCTACTCCAATGAGTGAATCATAACCACCAATAAACAGGCACCCAGTGAAGATGTCACACTTTGATGTGAAATGCCTGGTACAAATCCTTTTAGTGCTCCCTGGAAGTGTCAAATGACTTTAGACCAATTCTAGCGTTGAACCTATTATCATTTTATATAGAGATCACATTCATCACCAGGAAGGGTCAAGATGTTCCGCATCAAAGGCGTCGGCAGTGCTACAAGAGTTGAAGAAAGAAGAGGATTTGATGTTGTTACTACTATATGTGAAGTGTCAAACCTGCCGAAGAAGGCATGCCAATTTTTCTCTTTGTGTTCTGATGCCTATAAATAAACCCAAGAGTGAGAAAAGTGTTGGCGAACAGATAACAAAAGCTAACCAGACTCATATCAGAAAATTACGGTAGCAATAAATTGTACTATGTTTTAGGGAACTATATAACAAAGCCGCTTACTATGGTATAAAAAAGTAGTACAGTCAATTGTGTACCTTTACAACTGAGAAACAGGGGATATGCTGGGGGAAAATGACACATGGTAAAAGCACAAACTTCAAATGAATGCTCATGTCTTCTTTCCATAAAAGAGAACTCTTATCATATTGTGGTCGATTACAAGAACTACACTTAATTGATTTGTTTTCTATTAGGCAGAAAATATGTTGTTGACGGGGATTTTAAAAAGCTTGAGGTGGTACCGAACGGGAAGCAGGTGAATTTCTTTTGTTAATTGTCATACAGGTCCAACGCTTGTACTGTGTTCTGACCACCCGCCTGGTAGTATCTTCTATAATGGTGTTGTGACCTGGCTTGATCTTCTGCATTATATATACTTACAATTTCCTCCATGTATCGTGTGTATGCTAATTGTTTTCCTGTACTGTGATATGTCAATGCCGATTTTACTCATCAGTCTTATATTTGTGTCATAGTTCATGGAGTTATTCAAGGTATCATCTTTTTGATATAGAGGTGACATTCCCATTGTGTACTACAAACTTGAACTGGTACTACACTTTCCTATCGTTAGTATATCAATTGATCAAGCACTTGATTTCTATTACTACCAATTGTGTCTTTCTGACTGAACCTGCGGTAGCTCCATGCTATGGCACTCATTCCCCCTCATACCATGGTATTCTTGGTTCTGGGTAATGGATGTAAGGCTTCATGTATGTTCATCTCTATTTGGCATGATTTGCAGCGAGTTTCTCTGGTGTCTATTCTGATTCCAGTGCATTGTTCTTTCTAGCAGGACAGTGCTTGTGTTAATACCTATGGTAGAATAGCACATATTATGATTAATAAACTACAATTAATCTGCATGTTGAGTAAGCAAGATGGTCAACCATCAAATTGAGTGCTAGCATTAAGCTTACATCCTGGTCGTTCCTTTCTCCCTTCTCTGTTTTGCTATGATGTGAATATTCTTAATTTTGAATACTTGCAGGTACCTTCTGAATTGAATTTTGAACACTTGCAGCTTCTGAACTGAATTTTGAAGCATGCACAAAACTTGATTTCAAGCATCGGGTTGACTTGAGGCCTGACATCAGTGAGGTCAGAGACGACAGTTCATGCCGGTGGCTGTCGACAACGGCCAGGACGCCAGGTTGGCCGTCTACCATCTGCTCCAGCCCGCTTCATATGTTGTCCTTCTCCCCCTCTACTTTTTTACGTACGTCTCTCACCTCCGTTTCTTTTCCTTTTACAGAAAAAACTAGCACGTCTCTCTCCCTCACGCAAGTGTTGAATCAGTCGTGTGAAACTTTTGTGTGACATTTCAATGCCCAATACGTGCTCGAGTGTCGCCGCCACTCCGTGCTCGGGTGTCGCCGCCACTCCGTGCCTGCTGCAACATCAGCCCTCCCATTTATGCAATGTCCCCACCACCCGGGCGGTAGCCCGTGCAGCCACCTCAAGCATCCTCCGCCACCCATGCCATGTCCCCTGTGTGACGCGGGATCTGCCTCATCGGGCGAGGAAACCAGAACCTCGGCCGCCATCTTACACGCGTCGGCGTGCACCTCAGTATGCGGTGAGAATGATGCATTTCCCAATGGAATATCTTTCTGTTCAAATATATTGCCCGCCTCCCTTCATCAGTTCGGGCTTTTGGATGAGTTGGCTGGAGCATAAATTCAATATGGTATCAGAGCCAAGAGGTCTTGAGTTCAAGACCCTGCCAACGTAGTATTAAATAAAATGATTCTGCGGCCTACATCGATCCCACGTCTAAGGACTAAAATAGCCTAGACGTGAGGGGGAGTGTTGAAATATATTGCACGCCTCCCTTCATCAGTTCGGACTTTTGGATGAGTTGGCTGGAGCATAAATTCAACTCACCGAGAAGCTATCCTGCACGAACTACGTGCTATGGCGCACGCAGATCATACCGCAGCTACGTGGCGCCGGGGTCTTCGGCTACGTCGACGGCACCCATCCGGAGCCGACGCAGCTCCTCGTCACCACCAAGGAAGGCAAGGAGACTTCAACACCCAACCCTCTCCACCCCATCTGGGTCCGAGAGGACCAGCCGGTCCTCGGCTACTTGCTGAGCAACCTCACCAAGGAGGTGCTTCTCACGGTGACCACGGTCACCACCGCGGGCGCGCTCTGGACGATGCTTGCTGGCATGTACTCGTCGCAATCGGTGAGTCGAATCAACAACATCCGTACTTCTCTCATCAATGCGCAGAAGGGCAACCTCTTCGTCGCCACCTACTTCGCCACCATGCGCGGCTACGCCGATGAGCTGGCTGCGGCGGGCAAGGCCATCCTCGACGACGAGCTCATCTCCTACATCATCCACGGGCTCGACGCTGACTACCAGCCGCTGATCTCTGCACTGGATGCTCGCGTCACGCCCGTCACCATCAACGAGCTCTTCGCCATGCTGTCAAACTTTGACCAGCGGATGGCGCACTTCCACGGCAACGGCGGCGGCGGCTTCAAGTCCTCCGCAAACTCGGTGTCTCGTGGTCATGGTGGTTCCTCTCGGCGCGGCGGTGGCTTCTCCCGTGGCAGGGGGAGGTCCAGTGGAGGAGGCAACGGTGGTGGCTCCAACTCCCGCAACGGCGCGCGCGCTCCCGTCAACAAAACTCGCCACGGCGGTGGCAATCTTCGTGCACGTCCTGATGCCCTGCGGTGCCAGATATGTGTCAAGGTGGGGCACACAGCAAAAGATTGCTGGTACCGCTACGAAGAGGACGATGACTCCTCTCCAGATGATGACAAGGTGGCGGCGGCTGCAGATGGCTCCTACGGAATCGACACCAACTGGTACGTCGACAGTGGCGCCACCAACCACATCACCAATGAGCTCGAGAAGGTGACCATGAAGGAGAAATATCGCGGCAAGGACCAAATCCACACAGCTAGTGGTGAAGGTATGGAGATCCGTCACATTGGTCATTCAAGTTTTAGTACCCCTTCTCGTAGAATCCATCTTAGGAAATTTTTGCATGTTCCTAATGCCGACAAAAGTCTTCCTTCTGTCCATAGAATTGCTCTTGACAATCATGTCTTCCTTGAATTTCATCCCTATTTCTTTTTGATCAAGGATCAGGCGACGAAGAACATTCTCTATCGAGGTAGATGCGTTCGTGGGCTCTACCCGTTGATTCCGGAGCTTAGGAGACTAAATAAACAAGCTTGTGGTGCTATCAAGCTTTCATCCACACGATGGCATGATCGTTTAGGACATGCTTCTTTTTCCTTAGTTGAAAAATTACTTAGAAAGAATAAGCTCCCGTTTGTTGGTGAGCGCAATATTGAAACTATTTGTGATTCCTGTCAACGAGCTAAGAGTCATCAGCTACCCTATCCTATATCCACTAGTGTGTCTACCAAACCACTGCAATTAATTTTTTCAGATGTTTGGGGTCCTGCCCCCAACTCAGTTGGTAGACATACGTACTATGTGAGTTTCATTGATGACTATAGCAAATTTTCTTGGATTTATCTACTGAAGAAAAGATCTGATGTCTTTCAAGTCTTTAAAAATTTCCAAGCACTTGTTGAACGCAAGTTTGACAGCAAGATACTTGCTGTCCAATCAGACTGGGGCGGAGGATATGAGAAATTAAACTCCTTCTTTCAAACTCTCGGCATCTCCCATCATGTGTCGTGCCCCCACGCTCACCAACAAAACAGCTCAGCTGAATGCAAGCACAGGCACATCGTTGAGGTCGGCTTAGCTCTCTTAGCTGGCGCCTCCATGCCTCTTAAATTCTGGGATGAAGCTTTTCTCACTGCCGTTCATATCATCAACATGCTTCCTAGTCGTGTTATTAATAACGAAACTCCAGTAGAACGACTCCTCCACACCAAACCTGATTATACATCTCTTCGTGTTTTTGGGTGTGCATGTTGGCCCAATCTTCGTCCATATAATCAACACAAACTCATGTTTCGGTCAAAACAGTGTGTGTTTCTTGGATATAGTGTTCAACACAAAGGTGTAAAATGCCTTGATGTGTCTACGGGACGGGTTTATGTCTCCCGTGACGTTGTTTTTGACGAAACAAAATTCCCGTTTGCTGATCTTCATCCCAACGCAGGTGCCTTGCTTCGCAAAGAGATTCTCCTCTTGCCATCTCATCTCACCGGCCTTGATCATGGGGGAAATTCTTGTGATGATTCAATGCTGACTAACCCTCCTAATGGTCCAGACGAGTTTTCTGGTGATGATGCAGGAAAAATCAGCAACAAAAATGACGAGGAACTCGGTCTTCAGGCGCCATATTTGCTGTGTCAGGAATCGGGGAGCAAATCCTCCTTGGGATCAGCACCCGATCAGGTGGAGACCAGGAAATCTGCGCCGGGATCAACGCCAGCAGACGCGCCAGATTCGCCCGCAGCGGAATCTATCACGCGTGCAGGTTCCCGTGGCCCCACGCCTGCCACGCGCCAGCTTGCAGGTGGCGGCAGCCCCGCGCCAGCCCCGCGCCAATCACCAGACGCCATGTGGCGGCGCCCTGATGGCCCAGGCGGGGCGCGTTTTCACGACCAACCGCAGTGCTACAAGAGGCAGGCCCAGGTGCGGCCGACCGACGCGGATTCCAGCGCCCAGCTGCGGCCGACCGGCGCGGACTCCAGCGCGGACCCATCCAGCTAGGAGCGTGCGGGATCCGATGCAGATCCACATGGCCCCGCACAATCATGGGCTCATGATGAGCCGACCGGTGCGCCTGGATCTTCTGCGGCTGCTGCAACCTCTCCATCAACTACTGAAGCCACAGAGGATCCGGTGCGGCTGGCGGGCGAATCTGTCTCGGGATCGCTCGCTGGAACTCCTGTGCGCGACTCCGAATCTTCTGCACCATCTAACTCTGCAGCACAGTCTCGGCGGCTCACACGGTTGCAAAAAGGTGTAACTCAACCCCTTAATTATAAACATATGAGCAAATATGGTCTCGTTTGTTCTACAGATGCACAAGCTGAACCAAGAACTTTGGATGAGGCATTTGGAGATGAAAAGTGGAGAAAAGCAATGATGGAAGAATATGTGGCACCGAGGAAGAATAAAACATGGCATCTAGTTCCCCCACGACAAGGTAAAAATCTCATAGACTGCAAGTGGGCGTTCAGAGTTAAGAGAAAATCTGATGGAACTGTTGACAGATACAAGGCAAGGCTTGTTGCCAAAGGCTTTAAACAGAGATATGGGATTGATTATGAGGATACATTCAGTCCGGTTGTAAAAGCTGCTACTATTCGTCTTGTTTTGTCTATTGCTGTCTCTAGGGGATGGAGTCTCAGGCAGCTAGATGTACATAATGCGTTCCTTCGTGGTGTTCTGGAAGAAGAGGTGTACATGAAACAGCCTCCTAGGTTTGAGAGTAAGTCTAATCCCTCGTTTGTGTGCAAACTTGATAAAGCACTCTATGGCTTGAAGCAAGCACCAAGAGCATGGTACTCACGTCTTAGTCACAAGATGCAATCACTTGGTTTTGTTCCTTCCAAGTCAGATACCTCACTATTTATTTACAATAAGCTCAACACATGCATATTTGTTATCATCTACGTTGATGACATTATTGTTACAAGTTCATCTAGTGAGGCCATTGCATCATTGTTGAAGGATTTAAGTGCAGAATTTGCTCTCAAGGATCTTGGAGATTTGCATTTCTTTCTTGGGATTGAAGTGAAGAAACACAAGGATGGACTTCATCTCTCTCAAGAGAAATATGCAACTGATGCGGTAAGAAAGGCAGGCCTGCAAGGTTGTAAACCATCCTTCACTCCATTGTCCAGCTCAGAAAAATTATCTCTCACAGAAGGGCAACTCTTGAATCAAGAGGACAGTACAAAGTACAGGAGCTTAGTAGGTGCACTTCAGTACTTGACTTTAACAAGGCCTGATATTTCTTTTGCTGTTAACAAGGTATGTCAGTTTTTGCATGCTCCTACCACTGTGCATTGGACTGCTGCAAAACGCATTGTCAGATATGTTAAACATACCTTGAGCATTGGTCTTAGTTTCAGCAAGTCATCCTCAACTCTTGTTAGTGCCTTTTCTGACTCTGATTGGGCAGGCTGTCTGGATGACAGACGCTCTACTGGTGGATTTGCAATATTTTTTGGACCAAACTTGATTTCGTGGTGTGCAAGGAAGCAGGCCACAGTGTCTCGATCCAGCACAGAGGCAGAGTATAAGGCATTAGCGAATGCCACAGCTGAAATCATATGGGTTCAATCAATGTTAAAGGAACTTGGTATAAGAAGTTCACAAGCTCCATGTGTGTGGTGTGATAATCTTGGTGCCACCTACTTGTCTGCAAATCCAGTCTTTCATGTCAGAACAAAGCACATAGAGATAGACTTTCACTTTGTCAGAGAAAGAGTTGCACGGAAATAGCTTGATATTCGGTTCATTCATTCCAGAGATCAAGTTGCAGATGGGTTTACTAAGGCCCTGCCTATGCGGAGCTTTGAAGAATTCAAGCATAATCTCAACCTCATGAAGTTGTGATTAAGGGGGAGTGTTAAACATCATTATGTGTTATGTTAATATGCGACAGGGGATATATGATTCGGTGCATACTAGAGATAAGTCCAGGAGGTAGTTTGCATAGAGATCTTCTTGTAACCATCTTCCTTTCTTGTCTCCCAAGATGTATCTTAGATCTCTCTTATCTCTTCCTCTTTCTTGACCGCATGTACAAGCCGATCAGCTCCCCTGCTATATATAAACATCACGTCGCCCTCGACTAGGGCAAGACGTTTTCCGCTCGCACACTTTCTTCAGAAAACTTTATGTTCTTACAAGGATAATTTACAAGATCGTGGTATTGTCGTAACAGCTACCGGTGACATAGTTTTCAGTAGCCATGGCGACATCACGTGATCCTTATGAGCAGAACCATCATGACAAAACAAACTGGTCAATAGAATTCATAAAGTTGCAGTTTATTTGCTCTATTCAATAATGCTTTTAGTTTCAATGAAAATTGTTAACTGGACTCCCATGATTGTGGTGGTCTATTATTCTGGAAAAAGTAGTTTTATCGCCTTTTAATGTTTTCATTCACATCGATGGTCATATATGCTGTCTGGCAAGATGCGAGTTATCAACCACTTAGTTCTTATATTTCTTTCCATCACAGATTTGGACAATTAATTAGCTTTCGTTGCATCATGCTTCTGGATATAATGAATAAAATTATGTACCGGTTGGATTACTTCTTCATCAACCTATGTTCCACTCAACATTCATCTTTTGGATTACTTCTTCACCAACTTATGCTCCACTTTACATTTATATCATGGAAAAATAGTTGTCTTTAGTGACCTTGTATATAGTTGTTTTAGCAGGCATGGGTGTTTGCATTTTCTCTTTTCTACCCGTTGCAACTCATGGGCCCTTTTGCTAGTTAAATCATAAAGGAAGCAGCGATATGCCTCATACTTGCATATAGTAGTATTACTGTTCAATACGGAAGCCTGCAACCGCAATACTGAAAGATGCTTGGCTATGAGAACAAGGGAAGTCGCATCACAAAATTCTCATGTTGAGGAGCTGTAGAAACAACTGTATGTTAGGAGCAATTTACTGCTAAAGACACGTTCCTGATGCTAGATCTTGAATGTTTCAAGTACACATGATCTGTTTGTTTCTGTAACAAGCAATGCTACTAGGAGTTTACTTGGATTATTGCATGATGTATTAGTAATTTGCGCTTTAAAGTTTTTTTCTTTCCAATTGTGCCATGTCATGTTAGTAAAACATTTTTTCAGACTTCTGAATCATACTAAGAAGCAGCAATATGTGTTTCTTTGCTAGGTGCTCCTAATTAGCCTTTGCTTCCTTTATTTATTTATTTCAGGCTTTAGTTTTACTTTGTTGCATGCATATGCTTGCTGATCTTTTTTAAGCATTTTCTTCGGCTTTGCTAGCCCATTGATGCACAGGATTACAGAAACTTTCAGAACTTACATAAATATAAATTGCAGAGTTTCCGCATTTTGGAATGAGACACTCATAATATAAATTAAAATCAATTAGGAACTTTGAGACCATTGTAAAGAGGAGAATGAAATGCAGACAACCATCTTTTGGTTCAGTCAGGTAGGACATTACCTTTTATCGAAGCAGAGAAGGGGGCAATCGTATGAATCATAACTAAGCCAATAAGGGGCACCCTCATGCCCTACCCATACCCGCCAATACCCTACCCACTAACGGGCATTTCACGGGCGTGGTGGCACCGCGCCTTTGCCCAGCTAGTCTATTTTAATATTGCCAAAAAAAGTTTTGTGGTGCTGGATAAACCCAGTAATTCATGTTGGCTTGCTTGGGTGGTCATACTAGATGGGGATTCTGGTGCATACAAATATGTAGTTTTGTGATATATCCATAGCATATGCTCTACAGTTGAGGAAATGAGTTGATGTTTCTCTGGAACTGAAGGAACAATACAATCTAAATTAGGTGGTACTGAATGTTTGCAAGGAAGTCTCTGAGTGAGTATATAGCCCTACTATTTTGCATTTAAGATGCCATCTTTACATAAAATTAGTTCAGTGTGATTTACAGCTTATTTTAGCAGAGACAATGCTCTGAATTGCTCACTGGATGACTCATACTGAATTGCTCACTGGATGACTCATACTCTCTCCGTTCCTAAATATAAGTCTTTTTTTTAGAGATTTTAATATAGACTACATACAGATGTATAATAGACGTAGTTTAGAGTGTAGATTCACTCATTTTGCTCCGTATGTAGTCCATATTGAATTCTTCTACTCCTCTTCCTTATCAGGACACGTGGTAGTGAGAGGATGGTTGAGAAGTTTTAGGCCTTCTTTGGATTGGAGGATTTTCACAGGATTTTCATGGGATATCAATCCTCAGGATTGTTTCCTATGAAACGCATTTGGATCAAAGGATTGGGCCATTAAAATTCCTCAGGATTGGGTCTCCAAGGTGCTGATTCCAAAGGAATTTACACATGAGGTCTGACCTCTGGAAAAAATCCACAGGATTGGCTATGTCATGGCAATCAAATCCTCCATTTTTCCTATTCCTTTGTTTTGCAAATCCTGTGATCCAAAGAAGCCCTTATAGGTTGGATCCCTAAATGAATTAACTGTGAACATTTGCTAAAACAATTTAGTGCAAACCATAAATGAAGCTGTAAAGATTTACTAAATTGTTGTGCTTTATGCTATATTACCTGGACCTTCCTGTTGCTAAGTTTAGATGGCATTTGTACACCAACGTTTTACTATTTAGGAGCATTGTGCAGAATCAAAGCTGTTTAGGGCATTACCAAAGAACTGATTTCAAACAACCACGTGACACATGTACTAAGCTATCCAAACTATTCAAAAAAAAAAACACCTGATGTCAACAAGAATGATCTTTTATCTGTTCAATTTTTTCTTCAGTGCATATGCAGCATACATGTTGAATTTTTGGGGGTTGGTTGGAAGAAAGAAACTATGGTTTTATGGGATCATGATGTTGATGGGGATGTCTCACGGTTTTCGTTTTATTAGATGTGAGGTTACAAGTATTCTGCATTTAGTAGAAAACAATTCATGTCAAACATGCAAAAGAGCTCCATCATCAACCGGCAGAAAACAAACAGTGCCGCAAAGCGCGCCTTTGCTTCTAAGTTTCCACCATAGTTCAATGCTTACATGCCATTGTATCTCTGTCGTTGATGTCCAACGGGTGCGCCCGCATGGCCGCATATGTATTATAAGATTAAAGGGTATGATTCCTGTTCCATTTAATATCTACTCCATGGATGAAGCTATGTCAGAAAACTCTAGTCCTATTGAAGCTAATGCAGATCAACCGTGCCCGTTGAGAATCATAGCCAAGACGTTGGCAGGGATTGAATTGGATGGGTCCATAAGATTGCAGCTACAGGAGATGCAGGGTAAATACAGAACAAAAACTCAATGACTCAGCACTGGCTAATACTTGTGTACTTACACAATGTACTTCATGTCATTTGTTAGGAAGCTTTTCATGTGCACAAAGTTCTTTTTGGTGGGAAATACGTAAAACTGCTTGATTGCTACTAATTTCTGCTGCAACTCACAAGGAATACATAATACCTTTTATAGTGATAAGAAACATTCAATATCTTTCCAAACATGGCTGAGTACCAAAAAGTACACTGAACTTAATTATTAAGCCTCATTGATTCAACACCAATATAAGCGATTAGCAGTACACCGAACTTAGCTCCAGCAGTACACCAATTAGCCTGGTACCCTACAACACATATTAACCATGAATAAGCGATGAGACAATATCACGCATAGTTTATAATGACAATCCCTCCGAAAATCACACCAGCATGGTTGGCCAGACGAACTTTCTAGTGACAGCAGTCCACAAACCTAATGTAGATTTCAGAATAAAAAAGCTATGTTCTATGGCCGTTTTTTATTTTGCAGAGTACCTAATGAGAAACCGATGTTTTATGCAAGAAAAAAACGACCAATTAACATGATGTTTGTACACCTTACCTTAATTTATCTTCTTGATCTCTCCTTTACGCTTCACTACTCCAGGCCGGTGTCTTCTCCGTCCACGTCTAGGAACTTGAATGATGTCTTCCTCGTCGTCGGTGACCTCGGCTTGGTAAGTAGCATACCCTTTAGCCTGGTACTCCGCCTGAATCCTCGCATGCTCAGAGCTTATTGAATCATGGTTCTTTTCCAACAGCGCATCAGCCTTCGCCATGGTGGCCCGCACTCCCCGAACGGTGTCGGGCAGCTTCTCCTCTAGCACCGGGGAGAAGATGGGATCAGGGTAATGTACGGATGGCTTGAAAGCCAAGATTAGCTCCAACTCGTCGTCTGGCAGCCGAAAAGTCTTCTTCTTCGTCTTCTTCTTTATCACCTCCTTCTGCTGCACCGCGCTGGCTGCATCATCGTCAATTACGGCCGGATCAGCCATCATCGCCTTCCGCTGCTCCTCGGATGAAATTGAGCTTGACATCGATCAAGACGTCGTAGTAGCCTACGATTTGTTGTAACACAAAACCAAACGCCTCTGTGTGCAATTTTATATGACTCTGGCCGCACGGAGATCTTGTCGGACTCCCTTCCCCGACTGAATCATGGTCGACCAGTACATATACAGATTAAAAGGAAGTAGTTTTTTCTTTCCTTTCCCTTCTTCGGTTTTTCCTTTTTTTGTTATTTTATTCATTTATTTTTCTTGTTTCCATGCTTGTTTTTCTTTTCTTTTCTTTTCATTAATTTTTTTTGTCCTTTTCCCTTTTTCTTTCATTTTCTTCTTCTTAACTTGCATAACATATTTTGAATTCATCAATATTTGTTGAAAATATTGAACTTTTTGGAAATCATGAAAACAGTTTGAATTAAAACTACTTTTGAAATCATGTACATTTAAAAAAAATGATTGTTTTCATATTCACGAACATTTTTTGAAATCACGAATGTTTTCCCAATTCGAATCTTTTTTTCCAAATTGGCAAACATTTTTATGAAACTTATGAACATTTATATAAATTAAATAACATTATTTTTACATTTGGAAACAACTTTATAAATTAATGGACTTTTTTAAAAATAAACCATTTGGGTATTCATGAACATTTTTAATCAGTGGGCATTTTTTGAGTGGATGAACTTTTTTGAATTTGGAAACTATTTTTGAACTACACGAGCATTTAAAAAATATATGACCACTTTTCGAATTCACGAATAGTATTTCAAATTCAAGTATTTTTTCTATTTCCCGTACATTTTCATGAAGGTTTGAACATTTCTTGAATATGCTAACATTATTTACAAATTTACAAAGCTTTTTTAAGTCGTGAACATATTTTTAATTTACGAGTATTTTTTGAAATGCATGAATTTTCTTTGAATTCATGATTTTTTGTGTTGATGATTTTTTTTCATTCACAAACATTTTGCAAATATTCATGAATTTTTTTGAATTCCAAAATATTTGTCCAAATTTTTTATGAATACAGGAACATTTTTTTTTATTTTCTGAACTTTTTTCTGAAATTGTGAACAAGTTTCAAATATGTTTCGTCAAAAACACAAGAATTTTTTGAATCCGCAGGAATTTTATGATTTCTTGAACATTTTTCCCAAAATCCACATTTTATGGAAAATTAGGAACTTTTTTGAAATCCTGAAATATTTTTAATAGGAGTAATAATTAAAAAAAATAGAAATAAAACAGAAAAACATGGGGCATCCCATCCCGCTCATGGGTCGACCCAAACGGGTGTGCGGGGGAAGGGGGTGCGCGCTGGCTTGTACGCGAGCGCGCATTGAGCTAAATAGGAGGTCCCATTTAGACCCTAGACACACTCTCGTACTCTCCCCTTCCGTCTCCGCCCTGTCCCCTCCCACCGCCGACACGTCGTTATCACCTCTCCCATACCGGAGCTAGATTGACCTTATCGTTGACAACCGAAAAGTCGTCATGCACGTGCCCCTAAGGACCATCGTCCAAGAGCAGCAATCATCACCATTGAACCCTCGAATTGATCGGATGCGGCTGCCACTAAATCTCGTTGGCACGAACGCACAATGAGAAATCCTAACCTCGCTGTCCCAAGGAGACAACAAGAGTCTACGTCATAGCTCTGTCGGCTCCATTCCGATGGACGAGCTCAAGGAGGATCGAAACCCATAAGACAAGTCGAAGATAAAATGTCGACATCCAGTGAAACACCATCGCAGCGAGAAAAAACCTAACATATACAACTAGCCAGGGCCAAGGCACCGACATCCCCCTCTCCGTCACCGGTTGTTTGAGAGCCAAACAGAGGGGAGCTAGATCCACGGGCTTGCCAATGAAGATAGGGGGAATGACTGCCCTAGCCGCTGAGACATTAGAGGAGAGGAGGAACTCTAAGGAGTCGTGATTATTATTTTAATATTATTAATGTACTCCCACAACCATACGTGGTTTGATGCATTGATCAGAACCATTGCTCGGAGCAATCAACATATTTAGTAGGGATACCAGTCGTATGCACTCTAGCGATGGACATATTCTAGTAGCCCTATGAACGGCCTAAGCATCATTTTTTTCTGGACCAAAAGAGACCCAGGAAGCTTTGGGGGAGGTCCAGAAGTCACACGAGGAGACGGCAAGGCAGCACAGCGTGCCCTGGGGGTAGGTGCGTCGTTCTCCCTTGTGTGCCCCTCGTGGCTCCGTCTGACCTAATTCCAGCGCTATAAATTCTCAAATATTTCAAAAGCCCCAGAGCGAGACCCGAAATAAATATTCTGCCGCCGCAAGCCTTTGTTCTTTCGTGATCCCATCTGGAGGCCTCCGTCGGTACTCTGCCGGAGGGGGAATCAATCACGGAGGGCCTCTACATCAACCTTGCTGCCTCTCCAATGATGCGTGAGTAGTTCCTCACAGGACCTATGGGTCCATGGCAGTAGCTAGATTGCTCTATCTATGTCTCTTTGATTCAATACGATATTCTCTTCGGAGATCGATTCGATGTATACTTTTGTTGTGTGTTTGTTGGGATCCGATGAATTGTGGGTTTGTGATGAGATTATTCACATAAAGTAATTAAGTCTTTTCTGAACTTCATTATGTGTGATTGTTATAGCTATATATTGCTTTCCGATCTATGAGTTTTCTTTGACCAAGTTGATGATTAGATCTTCTGTGCATAGTAGTAGGTTCAATCTTGTGGTGTCCTTACCTCGTGACTGAAGGGTATTGTTACTACTAAGGGTAAAATTATGGGGTTTCACTACTAGGGAAAAGCCTAGCAGTAGCGCGGGTTTTAGGTGTATCCGTAGCGCGGGGAACCGCGCTACTGATACGGTGCTACAGCTAACATATACCAGTAGCGTGTGCCTACCCACGCTAATGCTATACACGGGTAGTGTTAGCGAGCTTAACCGGAACGCGCTGCTGCTAATAGCTGTAGCGCCCTAGTTAAAGCGCGCTACTACTAAGTGTGCGCTGCTGCTAAATTTATCCCCGTCGCTACTACTAGTTTTATTAGTTTCTGATTTTTTTCTTGCATATTTGTTTTGTATTTGTACATGCTTCATACAATAATCTCTAGCATATCATACACATATATACAAATGTAATCATAGGATACACATACAAATAGTCTCATCAAATCATGTCATCATCATAATCATCATCCAACACAAAGTGATCTCTCGTCATCATCTCAAAAATAGCGATACAAGTCTCGAATACTTGCAACTACATCGTCATCCATCTAAACAATGATATACACGAGAAGAGCTATCACTATGAGTGAGAGCGGAACTATGCAGTACATGAGGCGGCTGTTATGAGTCCTCTCTCATGCTAGCATGAATCTCAAGTAACTAGCTTCTGCTTCTTGTCTGCTTTTGAAGCCTTTATGGCTGGCGTCCAAGATCCACTCCACTTGCGCCTGACACTTAGGCCATTTGTCGTACACTCCCGAAACCTTCCCTTTGTACACGACATAGCACTCCTTCTTCGCCATCAAGAATCTAGGTACCTGTTCGATATGCATGTTCATCAAGAGAATGTACAATCATATGCAACAAAATATACTTGAGCAACACGAAAAAGAAAGGGTTAGCAACTAGATGCAACATATAGTAAACATAAATAATCAACACAGTTTCACCCTACTCAAACTAATTAACTAGAGGTGCGCAGGTCATCGCACCCAAACTAACAAAGTAGCGTTACGCAAGTTCGGCAGGGACCGTGGGCATCACAAAGTTTCATCGCTACAGAAAGTATACAAGTTCAACCGACACATATCATCATCATCGGCATTGTAAATCACTAGAACTTCCATCCTTCCGTATCATCGAGGATGCACCCTAGCTTCTTGAATGGCGTGAGGTCCTGACGTTGCATGCCTATGTGAGTTCGGACGTCAGTTGGCGATATAGGGCTATGGTGGAACATCCCTTCTCTTCGACGACTTCTTTCATGATGATCGTCGCAATGTCCCTCTAGATGCAGAAGAACTCATCTCTAAGTTTATAATCCGCTTGTCCTTGAGATTCTATCCACTTGTGGATTTGATCATCGTTTCTGGTTGTCATGCGAAGCTTCTGGGGATCCCTTCTAAACTCCATCATGAGATGGAGGAGGTACAATCCATCGTTCCTGCTTGGTTCTGATACATGGATGCAGCAGAAGTTAGTTTTATGCGAGAAAACCGGCTTGCGGTTCCTTTGTTTCCTGATATGCAGGTGGCCACCCCTCAAGCTGAAGCCGTGGAGAGCATCATCTAGAATATTCATTACGTGGGTGTAGTCCTTCTTCTCGTCGTTTCTGGTAGGATCGAAATACACGGCATGGGAGACTCGCGGGTAAAGAACGATAAGCATGGCGCGCCCATTGCTACGAGAAAAAAACACCTCAAATTAGTCTCCATATGAGAGAGAAGGAATGATTGAAATGTATGAAAGGGTTGTCTGGCAGTGACTTACATTGGATGATAAGGCAGGAGGACAATTTCGTGGTCCTTATTCTGTAACATGAAGTTTTCGAGGTACTCCCTAGCAGTTCTACGCTCAAAGTCGCCGAGACTCAAGAAGGACTCATGCATGTAGTTTGAATCCGCCACACAGATTTGCGAGACTTCTTCTCTCTTCATGACGAAGCTCATATGTAGCGCAAAAAGGTGGACGATTGTAAAATCAAGCCGCCTTGTTAGAAACATCTCAAAGATATGCTCAAACCGCAGGAAGAACACCTCCGAGGGCCGTGTGTTGATGTAGCACTTCCCCTCAAGCACACGAGCCGCGTATGTCGGATATCCTGGATCCTTCGAGGCTAGTAGGCTTTTCTTAGTCGACAACACATGGTCATGCAGTCTCCTGAGATCCCCTAATATTGCCTCCAGCGGTTTCGGCGGTAGCATCGACTCACGTGTGACATGGAACATGGCGGCACCTTTGATGGGTACACGCTCTTCAAAATCCGCCGTCTGGCTACTATGTGCTTTTGCTTGTTTGTAGGCAGCAAAGCCTTTCTTTGCTGGTCTCCTCCTCTCCTTTTTCTTGGGATGGCCTTTCAGACCCTTCCTTAACCCCTACCCTACTGTTGTCGAGCTAAGCACTGTACGACTCTCGGCTAGTTGAGCCTGTGTTGTGGCGACATCTTCACACGTGTCCTGTGAGGATTGCATGAAGAGAGACTTCCTGCAATCACCTCTGCTAGGACGTTCCTGCCTGGCAGATCATCCATATCTCATAGCAAGCTGATAGCCCGAGTCATCATATGGCTGACTCATCATATCTAAGTCACCGTCCTAGGCGACTGTATTGAGGAACCGAAGAGGGTCATCCTCGTTCATCTCATCATCCATTCTTTGTTCTACGGGGGCGATTACGTCAGCCACTATTGGACCCCCTTCATCACGCCGTCCACCGCTCTCACCCGATACTACATGCGCTGGTAATTGTGTAGGTGGGGTTGATGTGTGGTTATTGGTGTGCTCTCGACCGGCTCCAGACGAAGAAGATTCTTCTTCCATAGCAGCACCCAACCCTTGCAGTTTCCAAGCGGCGGCGGGGTCTCGTCGTCCTCTCCCCCTAGCCATACCGGAGGAGGCAAATCCTCGTGCCCCGATTTCACACTCGACAAGGTAACCCTGAAGTGCCCACCGGGCATCAGCTGGTCATGGAACGTGAGTTCCAAAGGATTCGTTATCATCGCCTTTCCCACGTCCACCTTTTGACCTTTGATCAAGTAGAGTACGGTGCACGGGGTTTCGTCGGCCTGCAAACACATGTCTGCGGCGTAAAACATCCGAGACGCAACGTAAACAGAATATTCTAGATGTATGTTGGTGCGACATGTAATTACCGTGAGGGCGTCGAGCTCAGCCAAAGACAAAGGTCCGCCTAGCATGCCAGAGACTGAGGATGGGCTGCTATGAGCGGGTGCGGGTGCGGGTGCTGGTGCGGGAGCAGGCGCGGGTGCATGAACAGTGTTGGGGAACGTAGTAATAAATTCAAAAAAATTCCTACGTGTCACCAAGATCAATCTAGGAGATTCTAGCAAAGAGAGGGAGGGAGTGGATCTTCATACCCTTGAAGAGCGCTAAGCGGAAGCGTTACTAGAACGCGGTTGATGGAGTCATACTCGCGGCGATTCAAATCATGGAAGATCTGATCCAAGCGCCGAATGAACAGTGCCTTTGTGTTTAACACACGTACAGCCCTGGGACATCTCCTCCTTCTTGATCTAGCAAGGGGAGAGGAGAAGTTGAGGGTGAACTCCGGCAGCACAATGGCGTGGTGGTGGAGCTCGTGGTTCTCTGGCAGGGCTTCGCCAAGCACTACGGAGGAGGAGTAGGTGTAGGAGGAGGGAGGGCTGCGCCAGGGGCAACGGGTGCGCCTCCCATACACCTCCCCACTATATATAGGGGTGGAGGGGGCTGGTTTCTTGCCCTCCAAGTCCATTGGGGCGTTGGCAAAGGTGGGAGGAAAGAAATCCCATCCTTTCCCTTCCCCACCGATTGTTATCCCCCCTTTTTAGGGATCTTGATCTTATCCCTTCAGGATATAATCTTATTCCTTCTAAGGGGGGATCTTGGTGCGCCTTGACCAGGGGTGTGGGGCCTTGCCCCCACTACCCATGTTCATTTGGGCCCCCCATGCAGGTGGGCCCCACTCCAGAACCTTCTAGAACCTTCCCGATACAATACCAAAAAATTCTGAACATTTTCCGGTGGCCAAAATAGGACTTCCCATATATAAATCTTTATCTCCGGACCATTCCGGAACTCCTCATGACGTCCGGAATCTCATCCAAGACTCCGAACAACTTCCGGTAACCACATACAATTCCCATTACAACTCTAGCGTCACCAACCTTAAGTGTGTAGACCCTACGGGTTCGGGAACCATGCAGCCATGACCGATTTACCTCTTTGGCCAATAACCAATAGCGGGATCTGGATACCCGTATTGGCTCCCATATATTCCATGATGATCTCATCGGATGAACCACGATGTCGGGGATTCAATCAACCCCGTATACAATTCCCTTTGTCCATCGGCATGTTACTTGCCCGAGATTCGATCGTCGGTATCCCCATACCTCATTCAATCTCGTTACCAGAAAGTCTCTTTACTCGTTCCGTAATGCATGATCCCGTGGCTAACTCCTTAGTCATATTGAGCTCATTATGATGATGCATTACCGAGTGGGTGTCACGCCCAATATGCGACCCTATCCAAAAGGAACTCGAAGGTCCCACCAAGGATAGACCCGCATATTGGAACGCTTTTGCAAGGTGGATATCATTACATCAACATTACATAATAGATGGGGATACATACATAAGGCATACAATGCCACATGAATACAACATCATCATACATAAGAGCAACATCCGACTACGGATGAACACAAATAGAAACTCAAACGACATCCACCCTGCTAGCCCAGGCTGCCAACCTGGAACCTATCCCCTGATCGAAGAAGAAGCAGACGAAGAACTCAATACAAGCAAGCATCGCTCTCGCGTCATGATCATCGCAAAACCTATACCTGCAACTGTTGTTGTAGTAATCTGTGAGCCACGAGGACTCAGCAATCCCATTACCATGGGTATCAAGACTAGCAAAGCTTAAAAGGAAAGGAAGGGGTAAAGTGGTGAGGTTGCAGCAGCGACTAGGCATATATGGTGGCTAACATACGCAAATAAGAGTGAGAAGAGAAGCAAAGGAACGCTCGTGAAGCTAGCAATGATCAAGAAGTGATCCTGAACTCCTACTTACATCAAACATAACCCAAAGACCGTGTTCACTTCTCGGACTCCGCCGAGAAGAGACCATCACGACTACACACGCGGTTGATGCGTTTTAATTCGGATCTAGTGTCAAGTTATCTACAACCAGACATTAACAAATTCCCATCTTCCTATAACCACAGGCACGACCTTCGAAAGATTATACCCTGCAGGGGTGTCCCAACTTAGCCCATGACAAGCTCTTGCGATCAATGAAGGAATAGACCTTCTCCCAGGAAGACCCGATCAGACTCGGAATCCCGGTTTATAAGACATTTCGACAATGGTAAAACAAGACCAGCAAGACCGCCCGATGCGCCGACAATCCCGATAGGAGCTGCACATATCTCGTTCTCAGGGCAACACCGGATAAGCTAAGCGTACAGGTACCGACGTAACCCAAGTTGCCAAGGGATGGTCCCGCACGGTGCTCTAGTTTGGACCAACACTTAGACAAGCATTGGCCCGGGGGGGGGGGCTGTAATAAAGATGACCCTCGAGAGCGCGACTCCCAAGGGAAAAAGGGCTAGGTGAGGCAAATGTAAAACCAAGGTTGGACCTTGCTGGAGGAGTTTTATTCAAAGCGAACTGTCAAGGGGGTCCCATAAATCACCCGACCGCGTAAGGAACGCAAAATCCGGGAACATAACACCGGTATGACGGAAACTAGGGCGGTAAGAGTGGAACAAAACACCAGGCAAAAGGCCGAGCCTTCCACCCTTTACCAAATATATAGATGCATTAATAATATAAGAGATATTGTGATATCCCAACCAAAATCCTGTCCACCATGGAGAAATCTTCAACTTCACCTGCAACTAGCAACGCTATAAGAGGGGATGAGCAAAAGCGGTAACATAGCCAAACAAGGGTTTGCATAGGAAAGATGTCAAAGGTTAGAGGTTCATGGCAATTTGGGATGGCTGGATAAACAGGTGATAGGTAGCGCAGCAAAGCGATAGAACGAAGCAACTAGCATAGCAAAGATAGTAGTGAGATCCAGGGTAGCGGTCATCTTGCCTGAAATCCCGCAAGGAAGAAGAACGAGTCCATGAAGAAGATGAAGCCATGAAGACGAACCAAGCGTAGACGAACGAATCCTCACGATCGCAACGAAACAGGAACTAACAAGAAGAAGCACACAACAAAGTAAACCCACCACACTGGAACAAGACATGATGCACAACGAGCATGATGCATGGCAAAGCTACATGAAGCTACTCATGGCAAGAGATGATGCAAACAAGAGCAACACATCAAGGCAAGTTTAAATGAGGCCGGGAACAACATATAACAATTCCGGTAAGTCCTCATATGCATATTTCGAAATTGGTCCAGATCTGAATAAACCTTATGTTCAAGTTGTTAAACAGCAAGTTAAGATGCACCAAGATGATCTACACGAGATTCTAGTCAAGTTACATATAAAGTTCATTTAGTTCGGAGCTACCGCCTAGAAGATATGAGCAAAGCAAGATAAACATGGCATTGATGCAAAATGCACTCAAACATCAAGCAAACACCTCAAAACAAGGATGCAACATGATAATATGAAGCTACATGCAATTCTAAGCAAGTTTCATATAGAGCACACTCAAAACGGAGCAACGGTTCAACACACACACATGAAACAAGTCTAAAGGACAAGTTGTCCAAAACAGCAACTAGGCATATTGCAAGCATCAAAATAACATGCTACAGCACCTCAACATAATAACAAAAGGCATGGGCATGATGTACAGGTAAAGCACAACAAAACATGAACACTGAGCTATCTCCAGAAATCACTAGAACATACTCAAACACACATGGTAAGATTGCAAGTAATAACAATTCAGACTTTGCAGAAAATAACGTCACGATGCAATGTTCAGAGCTATCAAACAACATGTTACAGGAACTTATCATGGCAAACAAAGGCATGTCATGAATCTACTAATTGCATAGATCAAAAGACCCTTACTGACCATAAGCCAAAAAGGATCAGAAAATATGATGGCACCCATGTAAACATGGCAAGTTATAATATAGATTCAAATATGGCAGAAACAGAATTATGAAGGCATGTAGATGAGCTTGTGCAACTCACTACAGAGCAAAACATGGCATGGCAAGGCAACCAACAGTAAGAAGACATGTTTGTGAAGCTAAGCATGGCAAGAGCAAGGTCATAGGGTGCATGGAACACTAGGAAAACACATGGCAACAACTGAACTTAATGTTAACAGGCTGACAACAACATTATGAAGCAACTTTGGAGCAAGATATGGACAAGCTACAACAAGCTATAAATGCAACCAGGAGCATGGATGGATAGAGCATGACATGTAGAACAAAACATGTTTAGTGGACATCTCCAGATTATGCATAGAATGGTTAGTAGCAACATGTTTATATAGCATCACGAAATAACAGATTCAGCCTAGCAAAACAACAACATCATGTACCCTACTTAACAAGCTCGATTCACTCACCACAAGTAATTGCATGACAAGATAAGCATAACATCATCAAGAAGACATGTTTGTGAAACAAACCAAGTCAAGAGCAAGTCCATAGCATGCAAGGATCAACTATAGCAACCTTGGCTAAATTGAATAACATGTAAACAATCTGCCAGGAAACATTTTGAAGCAAAAGTAGAGCACGCAAATGACATGCTAGACTACTCCATAATTGCAACAAAGGGAATTAATGGATAGACAATAATCATATGTTCAAAACACCCTTACTGAAGTATCTCAAAATATGCATGGATCTCTCTGTAGCATCAAGTTTATATGGCATCAAAATGACAGCAGAACAGGGACTAAAATCAGCAACATCACGATGCCTAGTTTGCATGCTTGTGCTAGTCACCATATTGATCACAACAATATATGGTAAGCACCTCTGTAAAGTAGACATGGCATAGATCAAAACACATGTAGACATCAACCTCATAGGATGCACACATCAATCATGACAAAAATGACAAAAGAGCTCGTTCTGTTAACAGACAGCAGAAAACATCATGAAGCACTCTAGCAACGAAGATTCAGGCATCTAAATGACCTTAAATGAATATGATGCAATGGAATTAAATGATGTACTCATCGGGGCGAACAATTTGACATATTACACACCCAAAATGGAGCTACGGATGCAGAGATACAACAGGTCAAACATGGCATGAAAATTATTGCAGAATCGGGGACTTGGACGAATTTTGGAGGGGAAAAAGTCAACCTCAAACAGATCTCGCCGGAGAAGATGGGGATGACGGCAAAGGACGAGGGAGAGGGCAGATCCGGGCGGCTCCTGCCCGGATCTGACCGGAGGCGGGGTCCTGCGACGTGGAGAAGGCCGGAGGAGGTGGGAGGGCCGGAGCTAGAGCAGGAGCTCGGTGGCCATGGCGGCGCCGGCGTGGTCGGTGGCGGAGCCGGCGACGAGGCTTGGCGGCGGAGGGCGCCGCGGT
>NC_041385.1:680507527-680511430 GCF_002162155.2 Triticum dicoccoides | reverse complement strand
GCTCGCCGGAGGCGCGCTGGCGGCGGCGGGCGCCGGCGAACGGAGGCGGCGGCCGGCCCGGGTGATGGGGCGTGGGAGGCTCGCGATCGCGGGGCGGCGGACGGGATCTGGGCCCGCGCGGGCCCCGCCTGGGCTCCGCGGGCCGGCGGCGGGCGCGGGAGGAGAGAGAAGGAGGAGGCGCTAAGGTGGCGGCGGCCGGTTGGCTGCGGGCGGCGGCGGGGTGACGTGGCGCGACACCATTGGTCGAAGCGACGTGGCCGGCGGACATGTCCGGCATGGATGGACATGTCCGGCGGCGCGGTGGAGAAGGGGCTAGGGTTCATCTGCGCGAAAATTCCGGGAGGGACACATATTTATAGGTAGAGGGAGGTAGGAGAGTCCAAATGAGGAGCGGTTTTCGGCCACGCGATCGTGATTGAACGGCGGAGAGCATGGAGGGGAGTTAGATGGGTTTTGGGCTAGTTTGGAAGGGGCGTTGGGCTGCAAAGATAAGGAGGCTTCCGGGCTACGCGGTTAACCGTTGGGGTACCAAACGACCTCCAAATGGCACGAAACTTGACAGGCGGTCTACCGGTGCTATACCAAGGCCGCTTGGCAAACCTCGGGCCATTCCGAGAAAGTCTAACACCCACTCACAACAAGAGACAAAAGGGGAACGCCGGAGGGCATAGGAGCGCCGGATTGCAAAACGGACAACGGGGAAAAAGCTCGGATGCATGAGACGAACACGTATGCAATGCAATGCACATGATGACATGATAAAATGCAACACGCAAGCAAATGACATGGCAACTACGGCAAATAACTGGCAGACACCTGGCGCATCGGATCCGCGGCGTTACAGTGGGCCCAGAGATACCTCTCTGTCATACGGAGTGACAAATCCCAGTCTCGATTTGTGCCAACCCAACAGACACTTTCGGAGATACCTGTAGTGCACCTTTATAGCCACCCAGTTACGTTGTGACGTTTGATACACCCAAAGCATTCCTACGGTATCCGGGAGTTGCACGATCTCATGGTCTAAGGAAATGATACTTGACATTAGAAAAGCTCTAGCAAACGAACTACACGATCTTGTGCTATGCTTAGGATTGGGTCTTGTCCATCACACCATTCTCCTAATGATGTGATCCCATTATCAAGGACATCCAATGTCCATGGTCAGGAAACCACAACCATCTATTGATCAACGAGCTAGTCAACTAGAGGCGCAATAAGGACATGTTGTGGTCTATGTATTCACACATGTATTACGGTTTCCGGTTAATACAATTGTAGCATGAACAATAGACAATTATCATGAACAAGGAAATATAATAATAACTATTTTATTATTGCCTCTAGGGCATATTTCCAACAGTCTCCCACTTGCACTAGAGTCAATAATCTAGTTACATTGTGTTGAATCAAACACCCATAGAGTTCTGATGCTGATTATGTTTTGCTTGTGAAAGAGATTTAGTCAACAGATCTGCGACATTCAGATCCGTATGTACTTTACAAATATCTATGTCTCCATCTTGAATATATTCATGAATGGAGTTGAAGCGGCGCTTGATGTGCTTGGTCTTCTTGTGAAACCTAGGCTCCTTGGCAATGGAAATAGCTCCAGTGTTGTCACAGAAGAGAGTCATCGGGCCCGACACATTGGGAATCACTCCTAGGTCTGTGATAAACTCCTTCATCCAGACTCCTTCCTGTGCTGCTTCTGAAGCATCTATGTATTCCGCTTCACTTGTAGATCCCACCATGATGCTTTGCTTGCAACTGCACCAGTTGTTGCCCCACCATTCAAAATATACACGTATCCGGTTTGTGACTTGGAGTCATCCAGATCCGTGTCGAAGCTAGCATCAACGTAACCCTTTATGATGGGTGATGTCGCTTGAAGCTACGTTGGTATTTCCCCAAATAGGAAGGGATGATGCAGCACAATGATGGTAGGTATTTCCCTCAGATATGAAACCAAGGTTATCAAACCAGTAGGAGAACCAAGCAACACAACGTAAACAGCCCCTGCACACAAATAACAACACCTCGCAACCCGACGTGTTAAAGGGGTTGTCAATCCCTTTCGGGGTACAGCGCCTCAAGATAGGCAAAGGACATGAGGTAAATTTGTAGTAGGTTGATAGATCGAACGCCAAATAAAATAAGTAAGAATAAATTGCAGCAAGGTATTTTTGTATTTTTTGGTTTAATATATCTGAAAATAAATGCAAGGAAAAAGTAGATCGCAAGGCAAATATATGAGAAAGAAGACCCGGGGGCCGTAGGTTTCACTAGTGGCTTCTCTCGAGAAAGATAGCAAATGGTGGGTAAACAAATTACTGTTGGGCAATTGATAGAACTTCAAATAATTATGATGATATCCAGGCAATGATCATTACAAAGGCATCACGTCCAAGATTAGTAGACCGACTCCTGCCTGCATCTACTACTATTACTCCACACATCAACCGCTATCCAGCATGCATCTAGTGTATTAAGTTCATGGAAAAATGGAGTAATGCAATAAGAATGATGACATGATGTAGACAAGATCCATTTATCTATTGCGTAGATATAGATCCCATCTTTTTATCCTTAGTAGCAACGATACATACGTGTCGGTTCCCTTTCTGTCACTGGGATCAAGCACCGTAAGATCGAACCCACTACCGGGCACCTCTTCCCATTGCAAGATAAATAGATCAAGTTGGCCAAACAAAACTCAAATATTAGAGAAGAAATACGAGGCTATAAGAGATCAAAGAAACTCAAATAACTTTCATGGATATAAAAAGATAGAACTAATCATAAACTCGAAGTTCATCGGATCCCAACAAACACACCGCAAAAAGAGTTACATCATATGGATCTCCAAGAGACCATTGTATTGAGAATTCAGCTAGAGAGAGAAAGCCATCTAGCTACTAACTACAGACCTGAAGGTCTACATAGAACTACTCACACATCATTGGAGAGGCACCAATGGAAGTGATGAACCCCTCTGTGATGGCGTCTAGATTGGATCTGGTGGTTCTGGATTCTGCGGCGGCTGGATGAATATTTCGTCGACTCCCCTAGGGTTTCTGGATTTTTGTGGTATTTATAGAGCAAAGAGGCGGTCCGGGGGCACCCGAGGTGGACACAACCCACCAGGGCGCGCCTGGGCCTCCTGGCACGCCCTGGTTGGTTGTCCCCTCCTCGGGACTCCCCCCAGGTGCAACCAGGCCCAACCTCTTCCTTTTGGTCCATAAAAAATCATCATAAAGTTTCATGGCATTTGGACTCCGTCTGATATTGATTTCCTGCGATGTAAAAAACATGCAGAAAACAACAACTAACACTTGGCACTATGTCAATAGGTTACACTACTGGAATAACGATCTTTGCTGTCAGCCTGATCTTTGCCTTCCGCTAACTGACGTCGAAGAAGGTCTTTGCCCTCAGCTAGAAAGCAGCTGACGGCAAAGAAAGAGCTGACGGCAAAGACCATGTTTACTGTCAGTCCTCTCTTTGTCGTCCGCTAGCTGACGGCATAGCATCTTTGCCGTCGGCTAGCAGACGGCAAAGAACCGTGCCCTAACTAAAATCCTATGACCTAACAGACACTTTCTTTGCCGTTCGTAGTAGACGGCAAAGAAAGTGACCAAACTAACGTCTGTTAGCTAGGCTCTTTGTCGTCCACTAGTAGACGGCAAAGAACCGTGCCTTAACTAAAATTCAATAACACCCGCCCGCGCCCCATCTCTCTGTCCCCTCTCTCTCTCTGCCCGCGCTAGAGCCGCTGCCGCCTCGCGCCACCCTGCCCCCGAGCCGCCGCCGCCCCGTGCCACCCCGCCCCCGAGCCGCCGCCGCCCCGTCCTGCCCCGCAGCCCGAGTGACCCCTCCCCCACCCCGCGCCATCCCCGTCAT
>NC_041385.1:680492637-680507263 GCF_002162155.2 Triticum dicoccoides | reverse complement strand
CCACGGCCGCCCCGATGCCCCCTCCTCCACCTGGCAGCCCCAGCGCCCCCTCCTCCACCCGGCCGCCCGACGCCCCTCTCCTCCACTCCTGTGAGACCTCTTGTATTTTTTTATGTTTTTGATTCTGTATTTTAAGTTTAGTTTAGGTTTACTTTAGGTTTGGTTTAGTTTAGGTTTAGAGCAGATAGCCTTATATTGCAGTGCAAGAATTGATTACCATAGCTCATCCAAACTTTAGTTTAGGTTTGTATTGAATGTTCAGTCAATCATGGAGCATGATTTGCTACTTACAGTTCTTTCGTTGCTGCTTTATCTCAATTATTATGTAGTGTGGTACAACTTCATGATAATTTCCTTTGTGTCACCACATTCGATTATGATAATTCTGCTCCCTACAAAAACAACACATAGTAAAGCATTTTAAAAAATATTGAAATAATTAAGCATGAAGCTATTGAAGTAATCAGCAACACTCAAATTAGTTTAATCTGAGAAAACAACAAGGCATGCATATTGCTTATGGAATCTGTCATAAGAGGGAAACTATACCCGTCTTTTTCTTTTCTTTTTTGCGGAAAGGCAAACTATACATTCAGCAAGCCGAAGGAAAGTCTAGAGTGTCTTTCTCACTAGCATAGGCATGAAAGCATAATCTCAATCTAAACAAGAGGCCGCTTTCTCACTAGCACACCATAAGGAACTGCTTAGTTACTATGCTATTTTTTTCAACATTTTTAGTTTTCTTTCATGTCTAAAGTAATTGGTCTCTTCTACTACTTATCAGAGATGGGGGGAGGCCGCCACCGTAGGCCCCGCTCTGCCACACCGGAGTACGAGTTGGATGCTTTCGAGTTCTTCAGTATCATACTTGGGAATTCCTCCAGGCGGCAGGTATATAAAAGGAGAGATCTCCCCTTCACCCATCTCATTATGATAACTCTACCGTTTACTACATCACTCCTTGTCCCAAACTGCAGAGGCTGCCTGGCACTTTTATGAAGATGCTGGACGACCGTCGGCCGAAGAATGTGAAGCTGCGACAGGCCGGCAGCGGGCTTCGCAGGCATTGGGATGTGGAGGTCGTGATCAGGTATGGCCACATGTACCTGTTGTCGGATATTGGGTTCCGGCAAAACCCTTAAGGTTCAAACTCTGGGGTGCACGTGCGGATCTTCCCCCTACCGATCCACATCCCAACGCCTCGCTGAGAATCTAAGCTTCAAGATGAACAACACAAGGGACACAAGGTTTATACTAGTTCGAGCCACCGTTGTGGTGTAATACCCTACTCCAGTGTGTGGTGTGGTGGATTGCCTCAGGGGCTGATGATGAATAGTACAAAGGGAGAACAACCTCGCGAGGGGTGTTCTTGTGGTGGTGTGCTCAGAGAGGAATTGCTCCGTCTCTGTTGGCTCTAGGTGAGAACTCGATGCCTTCTACTGTGGTGGCTATCCTTATATATAGAGGCCCTGGTCCTCTTCCCAAATATTGAGCGGGAAGGGTGCCAACAACGGCCATTTTGAAGGGGAACATCTAGTACAAGTTATCCTGACTAAAGCTGGTCTTCGGCTGCCAAAGGCGCTGGCGATGACGCTGATACGTCTCCAACGTATCTACTTTTCCAAACACTTTTGCCCTTGTTTTGGACTCTAACTTGCATGATTTGAATGAAACTAACCCGGACTGACGTTGTTTTCAGCAGAACTGCCATGATGTTGTTTTATGTGTAGAAAAGAAAAGTTCTCGGAATGTCCTAAAAATCCACGGAGGCACTTTTTGGAATTAATAAGAATTTTTGGTGAAAGAATCAAGACTAGGGGGCCCAGGGCCTCTCCACGAGACAGGGGGCGCGCCCTCCTATCTCGTGGGCCCCCTGGACCTCCACCGACCTCAACTCCAACTCCATATATTCACGTTCAGGGAGAAAAAAATCAGAGAGAAAGTTTCATCATGTTTTACGACACAGAGCCGCCGCCAAGCCCTAATCTCTCTCGGGAGGGCTGATCTGGAGTCCGTTCGGGGCTCCGGAGAGGGGGATTCGTCGCCGTCGTCATCATCAACCATCCTCCATCACCAATTTCATGATGCTCACTGCCGTGTGTGAGTAATTCCATCGTAGGCTTGCTGGACGGTGATGGGTTGGAAGAGATTTACCATGTAATCAAGTTAGTTTTGTTAGGGTTTGATCCCTAGTATCCACTATGTTCTGAGACTGATATTGTTATGACTTTGCTATGCTTAATGCTTGTCACTAGGGCCCGAGTGCCATGATTTCAGATCTGAACCTGTTATGTTTTCATGAATATATGTGTGTTCTTGATCCTATCTTGCAAGTCTATAGTCGTCTATTATGTGTTATGATTCGACAACCCCAAAGTGACAATAATCGGGATACTTCTCGGTGATGACCGTAGTTTGAGGAGTTCATGTATTCACTATGTGCTAATGCTTTGTTCCGGTTCTCTATTAAAAGGAGGCGTTAATATCCCTTAGTTTCCGCTAGGACCCCGCTTCCACGGGAGGGTAGGACAAAATATGTCATGCAAGGTCTTTTCCATAAGCACGTATGACTATTTACGGAATACATGCCTACATTACATTTATGAACTGGAGCTAGTTTTGTGTCACCCTATGTTATAGCTAATACATGAGGAATCGCATCGGGCATAATTATCCATCACTGATCCATTGCCTACGAGCTTTTCACATATTGTTCTTCCCTTATTTACTTTTCCGTTGCTACTGTTACAACTACTACAAAAACCGAAAAACATTTATCTTTACTTTTGCTACCGTTACCTTTATTATCATACCAATTTTGCTACTAAACACCTTGCTGCAGATACTAAGTTATCCAGGTGTGGTTGAATTGACAACTCAACTGCTAATACTCAAGAATATTCTTTGGCTCCCCTTGTGTCGAATTAATAAATTTGGGTTGAATACTTTACCCTCAAAAGCTGTTGCGATCCCCTACACTTGTTAATTACACTTTTAAGGGTGGAATTTCTACCATGCTTGCTAATTACACTTTTAAGGGTGGAATACCAAAGAAACTTGGAGATCCGGGTGTGCCAACTATACCATGCTCCATAAAAAGAAATTACGTTAGAACTGCTTTATGTGATCTTGGAGCCGGTGTTAGTGTTATGCCTCTCTCTTTATATCATAGACTGGAATTGAATAAGTTGACACCTACTGAAATATCTTTGCAAATGGCTGATAAATCAACTGCTATACCTGTCGGTATTTGTGAGGATGTGCCTGTTGTGGTTGCAAATGTCACTATCTTAACAGACTTTGTTATTCTTGATATTCCCGAGGACGATAGTATGTCTATTATCCTTGGTAGACCTTTTCTTAATACTGCAGGGGCTGTTATTGATTGCAACAAAGGCAATGTCACTTTTCATGTTAATGGTAATGAGCATATGGTACACTTTCCGAGGAAACAATCTCAAGTTCATAGCATCAATTCTATTGGACAAGTTCCAACTATTATTATTGGAGGTTTTGAATTTCCTATCCCTACTGTCAAGAAAAAGTATGATATTCTTATTGTTGGGGATTTTCATATCCCCGTTGAGGTAACTTAGTGTTATTCGAAATTTCTCCGGTTCCGTGTTATTCGGAATGAGTTTGTTAACAAGACTTGATCAACCTTGTTAGTGGATTCATTTTGATGATCACGAGATGGATGAAACTAGAAGGCACAACCTTCTGTACCCTCTTTTTACTTTCTATTATTTAGAATAAATAAAGCAAAAATAGTATTATCTGTCTGTTTTCTGAATTATCCGTGCATTAAAAAATAGTCCGAAAATAAAAGTGCTCCAAATGCCCTGCAAATTTAGTATGTTTTTTTCTAGAATATTTGAGGATTTTAGGCACTAAAATCACTGCAGGAGGGGCAGGCACCAGGCCACGAGAGTGAAGGGCGCGCCCCCCCTATAGGGCGCGCCCCCCTGTCTCATGGGCCCCTGGTGGCCCCCTCCACTTATGCCAGCACCCACACACTTCATCTTCTACCCAAAAAAATCCCCATCCAGCTCAAGCACGAGTTCTAGCTCATTTTGCTGCAATTTTTGATCTCTTAGCTCAAAGCTCCATTCACAAAACTGCTTTGGGAGATTGTTGCTTGGTATGTGACTCCTCCATTGGTCCAATTAGTTTTTGTTCTAGTGCTTTATTCATTGCAAATTTTTGCTGCATAGGTGACCATGTTCTTGAGCTAGCATGTTAAAGTTTTGAGGTCCCAAGCAATTCCAATGCATGATATAGGCTCTAGGCACTTGTGGGAGTAGTTGCTATCAATCTTGTTTAGTTTTATTCACTTTTATTTTGAAGTTACTAAAATTTCAGAAATTTTCAGAAAAAGAATTATGCTTAGGAGAATGTACCAAGGTGGTTCCTCGGCAAAAAAAGGGCCAAGGATTGCTATACGTGAGCAAGATGTTGAATTGCCGAGGGACGCAATTGTACGGGCTTGTGAGTGGCCATCCAATGATTTTATGGTCGAAGCAGGCTTCAAGGAGGAATTTGACGCATATGTGCGTAATGCCGAGCTGGAGGACTTCTAACAAGATAAGTGTCCTCAGTACTATCAATTGACTGATTCCTTTGTGCGGAGGTTCCAGTATATCTGTGCGCGTAATTCTCCTAGTGTCATGTTTGATATTTATGATACATCTTATACCATAGATTTAGAGGATTTCACAACTGCTTGCAAACTCCTGCAGTGGGGTAATATTAATGATCCTCACAAATCTGAATTTAGAGATTTTTTTGCTAGTATTACTGTGGGAGAGTCTAGGGATATAGCACAAGCTACCATAGGGAGCATTCATTTTCCTGCTATACATTATTTTGCTCTCTTTATTGGTAGATGCATTAACAGTAAAGACGAAGCATGTCACATGTGTGTCCCTGATCTTTGTGTCCTCAAGAGTGCTGTTTCAGGTTATAAAGGTTATAACTTGGGGGAAATAGTTGCACGTAGGTTAAAGAATAATAGTAGAAAGGGAGACTTATTTGGAGGAATTTATGCAACCCTTGTGGCTAATTATCTTAATATAGCCCCACGAGAGGGGGATATGATTTTACCTCCTATTTATTTGGATAAAGAAGCTATGTTCAATCATCATTTTCTTGAGAGGAATGAACAATTCCTCCATTATTGACTAATCTATGACAGACGCAACGTTGTCCCTGTTACTCTTCCTGCTCCCTACCTTTTTGATTATCAGGCAAAAGGAAGATATGTTGTCACCAGGGAAGAAGCAGCTGAATATGAGAGGGGAATGGAGGCAGCTCGCCAACACGCTTCTTCTCAGGAGGCGGTTGCCTCTGCATCTCAGTACAACCCTAGTTTCACTTATGGATATCAGCCAGGCGGTCCTTGGTATTAGACCAACTTAGGCCAAAAGCCTAAGCTTGGGGGAGTACGTATTTCTCACCGACTTTACATTCATGTTCACACACTAGCCGCGGTGCTCATACTCTTTCATTGTGTCATCCATGCTAGTTTAAATTTCTTTTTCTAGTTTTCTTCTTGTGTGTTTGATAAACCTTAAGAAAAACCAAAAAAAAATAGTTAGTTTGATTTCCTTGCTTGTAGTAGCAATTAAAATGAAAACCCAAAAAGATTTCTAGTTCTTCTTCTTACTTGTTGGGAGCTTTCCCGTGTAAATAGTTTTATTTTATTTTCTTTCTTTTGGGGTCGAGAAGACTATATTGAAAATGCTTAGTGGCTCTTATATGCATAATTGTTTATTTAACTTAGAGCCCATATTACTTGTCTTCTCTCTTGAGTTGAATGCTTGCAGATTCCAGCTTAGTCCAATGCACGTGCACTCTTATTATTATACACATCGTTCGGTCGTGCAAATGAAAGGCAATAATAACGACATATGATGGACTTATTGGGATGAGAAAAGCTGGTATGAACTCAACCTCTCTTGTTTTTGTAAATATGATGAGTTCATCGTTTCTGAGTCAGCTATTATGAAGTAAACATATTTGCAATGACATTTAGAGATTATAGTTGCTTGTGCCATGCTTGGTTAGCTATGAGTTATAATGGTTTACCTTGCGTGCCAACATGCTATTAGAATGATTATGATGTGATATGATGGGATGGTATCCTCCTTTGAATGAATTGAGTGACTCGACTTGGCACATGTTCACGCATGTAGTTGAATCAAATCAACATAGCTTTCATGATATTTATGTTCATGGTGGGTTATATCCTACTCATGCTTGTATTCGGTGTGAATTAATTTTAATGCATGTTTATGATTGATGTCACTCTCTCAGTTGGTCGCTTCCCAGTCTTTTGCTAGCCTTCACCTGTACTAAGCGAGAATACTTCTTGTGTATCCAAACTCCTTAAACCCCAAAGTTGTTCCATATGAGTCCACTATACCTTCCTATATGCGGTATTTACCTGCCATTCCAAGTAAATATGTATGTGCCAAACTCTAAACCTTCAAATGAAATTATGTTTTGTATGCTCGAGCAGCTCATGTTACAACTAGGGCTGCCTGTATCTTCCATGCTAGGTGGGTTATTCTCAAGAGGAGTGGACTCCGCTCCTCATTCACGAGAAAGGGCCGGTATCCGGGATGCCCAGTCCCATCATCCAAAAAGATCAAAACAAATCAAAATAATTAAACAAAACCCCCCAGGGCTGTTGTATGTTGGAGGCACTCGTTGTTTCGAGCAAGCCATGGATTGATGCTTGTTGGTGGTTGGGGGAGTATAAACCTTTACTATTCTGTTTGGGAACTGCCTATAATGCATTTAGTATGGAAGATATAGCCATCTCATAGTTGTTGCATTGACAACAAAAGTATGCCGATCAAAATGTTATTCAATCTCTATTTTAAAATCGAGCTATGGCACCTCTACAATTCCCTGCTCCCCTCTGCGAAGGGCCTATCTATTTACTTTGATGTTGAGTCATCACCGTTCTTATTAAAAGCACCCGCTGGAGAGCACACTGTCATTTGCATTCATTACTATTGGTTTATATTGGGTATGACTTGACTGGATCTCTTTTACCATGAATTACAATGTTTAGTCAGTCCTTTATCTTTAAAGGTGCTCTGCATTTATGTTTTGCGGTCTCAGAAAGGGCTAGCGAGATACCATTTTGTTATATCATGTTATGATTATTTTGAGAAAGTGTTGTCATCCGAGTTCTATTATTATGGCTCGCTAGCTGATTATGCTATTTATATGAGTAATTGTGAGACCTAGGTGTCATTGTGAGTATGGTTAGTTCATCATATTTGCTGAAATTTGAATGCTGGCTTTTCATGTTACAACAACAAGAGCAACAGAGTTTGTAAAAGTTTTTCTTTATCACTTTCAGTTTATCAACTGAATTGCTTGAGGACAAGCAAATGTTTAAGCTTAGGGGAGTTGATACGTCTCCAACGTATCTACTTTTCCAAACACTTTTGCCCTTGTTTTGGACTCTAACTTGCATGATTTGAATGAAACTAACCCGGACTGACGCTGTTTTCAGCAGAACTGCCATGATGTTGTTTTATGTGTAGAAAAGAAAAGTTCTCGGAATGTCCTGAAAATCCATGGAGGCACTTTTTGGAATTAATAAGAATTTTTGGTGAAAGAATCAAGACCAGGGGGCCCGGGGCCTCTCCATGAGACAGGGGGCGTGCCCCCCTGTAGGTTGCGCCCTCCTATTTCGTGGCCCCCCTGGGCCTCCATCGACCTCAACTCCAACTCCATATATTCACGTTCGGGGAGAAAAAATCAGAGAGAAAGTTTCATCGCGTTTTACGACATGGAGCCACTGCCAAGCCCTAATCTCTCTCTGGAGGGCTGATCTGGAGTCCGTTCGAGGCTCCAGAGAGGGGGATTCGTCGCTGTCGTCATCATCAACCATCCTCCATCACCAATTTCATGATGCTCACCGCCGTGCGTGATTAATTCCATCGTAGGCTTGCCGGACGGTGATGGGTTGGATGAGATTTACCATGTAATCAAGTTAGTTTTGTTAGGGTTTGATCCCTAGTATCCACTATGTTCTGAGATTGATGTTGTTATGACTTTGCTATGCTTAATGCTTGTCACTAGGGCCCGAGTGCCATGATTTCAGATCTGAACCTATTATGTTTTCATGAATATATGTGTGTTCTTGATCCTATCTTGCAAGTCTATAGTCACCTATTATGTGTTATGATCCGACAACCCCGAAGTGACAATAATCGGGATACTTCCCGGTGATGACCCTAGTTTGAGGAGTTCATGTATTCACTATGTGCTAATGCTTTGTTCCGGTTCTCTATTAAAAGGAGGCCTTAATATCCCTTAGTTTCCGCTAGGACCCTGCTTCCACGGGAGGGTAGGACAAAAGATGTCATGCAAGGTCTTTTCCATAAGCATGTATGACTATTTACGGAATACATGCCTACATTACATTGATGAACTGGAGCTAGTTCTGTGTCACCCTATGTTATAGCTATTACATGAGGAATCACATCCGGCATAATTATCCATCACTGATCCATTGCCTACAAGCTTTTCACATATTGTTCTTCCCTTATTTACTTTTCCGTTGCTACTGTTACAACTACTACAAAAACGCAAAAACATTTATCTTTACTTTTGCTACAGTTACCTTTATTATCATACCACTTTTGCTACTAAACACCTTGCTGCAGATACTAAGTTATCCAGGTGTGGTTGAATTGACAACTCAACTGCTAATACTCAAGAATATTCTTTGGCTCCCCTTGTGTCGAATCAATAAATTTGGGTTGAATACTTTACCGTCGAAAGCTGGTGCTATCCCCTACACTTGTGGGTTATCAGACGCCCTCTTGGGCTCCACAGTGACCTCCGTCCTGCCGCTCTGCTGGTCTTGGTCTCGTTGCACTGGAATGGTAACCTTTGCTTGATGCCTCGGTACTCCGTGTCTGTGCTTGCCCCCTTTGCACCAAAGAGGAAACAAGGACACTGCGCAGGCCGACGCCCGCCTGGCGCCCACCTGGCCTCGATCGTCATGGCTTGCGTCACGAGCACCTCGCGAGTCCCCCTTGCCTTGATCTCTCCGCCTCCTTGCGAGCCGACCTGGTGAGGCCATTCCTGAGGAAGCCTTGCGTCGTCCGTCCCGCGAGCCTTGGCCCCTCGCGAGGGTCTTGACCTTGACACTACTAGGAAAAGGCCTACTAATGGCGCACCGGTTTTGCCTACTAATGGCGCACTACTGGTGCGCCATTAGTATCACGCCACCAGTATTTTTTACTAATGGCGCACCACTGGTGCGCCATTAGTATCTGGTATACTAATGGCGCACCATGCAGTGCGCCATTATTTTTGCCCACAGTGCGCCACTAGTGTCTGCTATACTAATGGCGCACCACATGGTAGTGCGCCATTAGTAACAATTTTTTTTAATTTTTTTTGTTTTTTCTTAATCTCAGGTCACTAGTTCACATATGAGATATCCAACACATATATATACAACAAGCATCCATATAACAATCATAGCCAACACACAAGTTCCAACATATATACATACATAGCCAACACATAGTTCCATCGTTACATATTACAAAAGTTTCACATTGTTCATCCAACACCGTTATCCATCAATTCACAAAAGTTTCACATTGATACAAAATAAAAACACAAATGGAAAAGAAGCAGTCCATCCATGCAAGCTTCCGTGAATTAAATCAAATCTACAAAATGATAAACAAGAAGTTAGAAGAAGAAGAAGAAGAAGACTAGAAGAATACTAGAAGAAGAAGAACACTAGAAGAAGAATAAGAAGAAGAATAAGAAGAATAAGAAGAAGACTATAAGCTTATTATGTAAACTTGATCATTTTGTGCTAACATAAGTAATTTTGGAGCTAACCTATAGGAAACTAAGCATATAAGCTTTAAGTTAGCATATTAGAGCCAACTTAGGTAAAATGAAGCTAAGATATGTCATTTTGGAAAAGAAGAAGAATAAGAAGAAGACTATAAGCTTATTATGTAAACTTGATCATTTTGTGCTAACATAAGTAATTTTGGAGCTAACCTATAGGAAACTAAGCATATAAGCTCTAAGTTAGCATATTAGAGACAACTTAGGTAAAATGAAGCTAACCTATGTCATTTTGGAAAAGAAGAAGAATAAGAAGAAGATTATAAGATTATTATGTAAACTTGATCATTTTGTGCTAACATAAGTAATTTTGGAGCTAACCTATAGGAAACTAAGCATATAAGCTCTAAGTTAGCATATTAGAGCCAACTTAGGTAAAATGAAGATAACGTATGTCATTTTGGAAAAGAAGAAGAATAAGAAAAAGACTATAAGCTTATTATGTAAACTTGATCATTTTGTGCTAACATAAGTTATTTTGGAGCTAACCTATAGGAAACTAAGCATATAAGCTCTAAGTTAGCATATTAGAGCTAACTTAGGTAAAATGAAGCTAACCTATAGGAAACTAAGCATATTAGAGATAACATAGGTAACTAAGTGTATATATATCATTTTGGAGATCTAACATACCTGACATAGTTTAGTTCTCATTGTTCTTCTCCTTCTCCTTCCTCAGTCTGATGCACCAAGAGCGGCGAGGCGCTAGAGGCAGTGGGATGTAGTCTTCTACCACAATTGGCGTGGTCATGTCACCCAGCTGTGGGATCGCCGACGCCACCACCGGTGCGTGGTCATTGTCAGGCACCACCACCATCGCGAGGCCACCTTCAGGCAAGACGGGCACGACCATCACTAGGTCATCCTCAGCCATCTCCATCTCTTGCCCATGGTCAGCCACAACCATCTCTTGCCCATGGTCAGCCACCACCATCTCTTGCCCTTGGTCAACCACCACCAGCGCTAGGTCATCCTCAGCCTGATGCCCATCGTCATCCTGCAGCTCCTCATCCCCACTCTGCTCCTCTTCTCCCGCACTCCAGTCCGGATCATCCTTCTTGTTGTCTATGCTACTGCCAGAATCGCTGCTGCTTTCGCTAAAGCCAGAATCGGTGTTGCTTTTGCTACAGCCATAGTCGCTGCTGCTTTGGCTGTAGCCAATGTCGCTGCTACTGCTCCCATTACCTGTCCAAATGCAACAATAACCGTTAACAATCGATGTGAGACAAAGCCAAATGTAGAGGAATAAGAAGAGGAAGAACGTATTGGCATCATCATCGTCAGCGTAGCGCATGCGACACATAGTCGCGTTGAACACCTTCACGATGAGCATGGTGGCATCATCGTCGTACCTGAAGAGAAGGAAGTACCCCAGCCACAGGTCATAGGCATGGTAGAACTTCTCCCACCCATGAGACAAGTACATGTGTCCCTCCTTGATCACCAACTCCACATCCCACTGCCTGCGAAACCCGCTGCCGGCCTGTCGCAGCTTCACATTATTTGGCGGATCTTCACCCAGCATGTTCATAAAACTGTCAGGCAGCCTCTGCAGTTTGGGACAATGAGTGATGTAGCAAACAACAGATATCATAATGAGATGGGTGAAGGGGAGATCTCTCATTTTATATACCTGCATCATGGATGATACCGAAGTCCCAAGTATGATACTAAAGAACTCGGAAGCATCCCACTCGTACTGCGGTGTGGCAGAGCGGCGATGGCTGCTTCCCCCCATCTCTGATAAGCAGCAGAAGAGACCAATTAGTACCCTTACAACAGATCATAAAACATGCATTAGTCGCAAGTACCCCATATGTCCTATTTTTAGCAAAGTCATGCTAAAATTCACGGAAAATTTCAGCATGACCTTTTGCTGAAAATAGGACATATGGAGTGCCCGAATTTTCTGGAACGGAAGTTAATCGACATTCTGGCAAAATCAAGGGCCGCTCGGGGTACCTGCAAATTCATCACAACACAATGGTCGGAGACAAAACCCAGCAAACTAGCAAAGTTACTGACGTGTTTACAGAAATTGTTTTCTGTAAAAGATGATCATCATCTTTGCAAGTCTTTCTCAATGTGATCACAAGTAATTCAGAGGCATCACAATAAAGCAACACCCTGCACTAGCCTAAAAACAAGTGAAGTTTCACCCATATAAGAACAACTTTATAAAATCAGAGAAGTTGCTAAATTTTTTGTATCCTTCATACACACTGGATTACAATGCTTTAATGTTCCATCATCATTATAGAAATCCAAGACCATGTGTTCCATCATCATCATCATTACAGAAATCCAAGAAACATCATGCTTTTTAATAGTTTTCAGTTTGGACAGAATACTGAAAATTACAGTTTGGACAGAATTCCTAACACTTTGGTCTTCTAGTTACAAAACAAAACTGACATAATTCTAGATATCATAACTGAATTTTTTGACAGTAGCTCAAGTTTTTGACAGTAGCTCCTAACAGTAGCTCCTAACTGAATTTTCTGCTTAAAGGGAAGGCTGAATTAAGTGGCAAGATGATACAATTTGCGTAACATAACAATATATGCATCTTAATATAACACCATCTCCTAACAAAAATAGTATCCCAGGTTTCCATCTTAATACCACAAAGAATTACATAAAAAAATCCAGGATCATTTTTTCTAGAGAAAAGCATCATTATAAGGGGAGTTTCTTACTCTACCAGATCTACTAGGGGGCAAAGTAGAACTGATATTCTTTTGCTGACTTCTAGTACAAGGTATAGAAGAGGAGGTAAATACAGTAGACATGTAATTGCAGTGTATTAACAGTATAATTTCAATAGATTTATAGTGCAAATTTATAGTAGAATTACAACTACAGTGTGAGCCAGAACCATACTCAAAATGTAGTAGAAGATACCTTCTGTCCAGCTATCAATCTAAAGGGCTGCAACTTGGGCTTTGAAATGAAGATAAGTGGGTAGTTAACACACTGTCAAAAAAATTCAGTTAACACACTGTCCAAAAAATTCAGTTAACACACTGTCAAAAACAATTCAGTTAACACACTGTAAAAAAGTTTCAGTGAATGGATGGCAATACGTCATACACTCACGTTGCTACATTATTCATCAACTTGTATCATTAAGAAATACTACTCCAGTATAGTTCTGGTGTAACTAGGTTTTGCCTCACTGTTGTATTCTTCTTTTTGTTAGCTATCTCAAAAGACTGGAATGAACCGTTACCTATCTCAGAAGACAAAAACAAAAATTTAGTGTGTTAACCATATGGCCAAAATATTGTCCCTAGACATCTCCTGGTCCTACCCAAGATAAACCCTAGTTAAAAAATGCAGTGCAAAAATTCAGCAAGCAACATGCCTAAATCCAGTGCTTGTTTGACTTTACTGAATTACCAACACATGGCACACAACACATGCCTGAGGAGGAAGATTGAATTTTCTACAGAAGCATCATCAGGTACACTTCAACATGTGCTAACAGCAACAAATGGTCAATATTCATTCTTATTTATGGTCAATATTTATAACCTATCAACAAATCAAGAATATTGAGTAATATACTATAGTTTGATCTACTGCAGATAATCTATTGCAATTTGAATCGTGAACCCTAACTTTTGGAGCATGTGATTTCTGTCTTGAAATTCCTTTTGGAGCATCGGTTGGAAGGAATGGGGAATGGTGGAGAGAGGGAGGAAGGAGGAAGGAGGAGAGGTACCTGGTCGGCGAAGGGGTCAGGGTCGGGGTCTGAGCTCGTCCAGGTCCTTGCTCGCCGCGGTCGAAGGAGAGCAGGGGCCGGTGGTGGAGGACGGCAGGGGCAGGCGGGGTGGGCGCATCGGGGCCGCGCTCGCCGGCTGCTGCAGGGGCCGGAGGAGGCCCTCGCTCGTCGGAGGGAGGAGGAGAGGAGAGTAGCGGGCGGCGCGCGCTTGGCCGATCCCGTTCGGGGGGCGCGGGGGCGGCGGGGGTGGAGTCCCGCGGGGGTCGGGGCGGCGGCGTCGGGGCAGCGCAAGACCACAGCGGTGGCAGCGTCGCCGATGGCGTGCAGGCGCGGCGGACGGAGGGGGCGGAGCAAGGGGGCGTCAGCGTACGGTTGGGTCGAGTGGATCTGGCGAGGGAGGGAGGGATGCAACAGTGAGAGGGGAACAGGTGAACTGGGGGGAGGGATCTAATGGCGCACCGCACCCCTAGTGCGCCATAAGTACAACCATTCTAATGGCGCACCCTGCCCCGGTGCGCCATTAGAATTTACTAGCCCGACTGGTCAGGTTATATTCCACATAACCCCTACTCCATCAGAACAAGCCCACTAGTCTGACTGGTCAGCACGCAGCACACACACCAGGAGGTCCTGGGTTCGATTCCCAGGCTCCCCATTTTTTGTATTTATGCATTTAAAATGTTGTTTGATATTTATTTGTGTTTAAATATGTTCAAACTTGTTTAAATCATAACAGTAATATTTTTTATAAAAATAGTAATAATTTTTGTAAAAATATCATCAAATTTGTTATTTGAAAATATTTATGAATATGAAAAAATATCATCAAATTTATTATTTGAAAATATCATAAAATTTGTTATTTCAAAATATAATCAAATTTGTTTTTTTTGCAATTTTAGTTGCATTCATTTGTGACGGTGGAGCGGGCCGGGGAGGGTGCGGGGGAGAGGGTGCGGGTGGTCGTCGGCGGCGGTGGAGTGGGGGACGGTG
>NC_041385.1:680473861-680491842 GCF_002162155.2 Triticum dicoccoides | reverse complement strand
TGGGGGAGGGTGCGGTGGGACGTCAGCGGCGGTGGAGTGGGGGGAGGGTGCGGGGGTCGGCTGCGGCGGCCGGTGGAGCGGGGGGTCGACCCTGGTTACTAATGGCGCACCAGCTTCTGGTGCGCCATTAGAAGTTTTGCAAAAAATAAAAAAAAGTATATATTCTAATGGCGCACGGTGTGGCCAGTGCGCCATTACTAGTTAGCACTAGTAATGGCGCACTGTGCTACGATGCGCCATTAGAATGTTTGGAAAAAATGAAAAAATTGTTTCTAGTGGCGCACCATGTTCCTGGTGCGCCATTAGTGTCTTCCACACTAATGGCGTACCAAAACATGGTGCGCCATTAGTATATACTAATGGCGCACGACCTGACAGGTGCACCATTAGTGTCCATCCCATCTATAGCCCTTTTCCTTGTAGTGTGAGTTGATGAAGATGGGACATACTGGGCCACCCCTTGAGCAACGCCGCAGGCCGCAGGCAGGAAAGTCTGGGGATCCCCGTTGCCAGAACGCCGACAGTAGCCCCCGGGCCCAAGGCGCGCTCGGACTTGGCTTAGCAGCGAAGCGAAGGGGAAAGTGCGGAGCATCGCGGGCCCCAACAGCTTGCGGCCTTGGTCGCCACGTGGCGGTTGATTGGATGTGGGTGTCTCCGCTTCCCCACGCTGCCTCGGCAACTGCCCGATTTGACGAGTCCCTGCTTCATGCAAAAAGAGTCATGATTACCTGCGATCGTGGAGGCCGACGGTTGGAGTGCTTCCCGAGGGAAGGCGGCTGGGGCATCGACGTGGCGAGGGCTAGGCCTGCCACCCGCTTCCTTAGCAGCTCCTCTGGTAGCAGCGGAGACGCCGGAGGGTCCAGCGACTCTCCCAAGCTTCTCGCTACTCTCCCCGAGCTCGAGCTGCGCACGGAGCAGAGTTGCTGCATCAGGCCGCCGACACGGCTGATCTGGATGGGGTTGGCGCCGGCCCGTCGTGGCCCACTGTTCATGATGGTGTCAGCCGTGGAGGCACATGTAGTTAGGGCTCCTTAGGATTTGCGTCTTTTGTTTCCTGCGAGGAACCAAGGTAGTACCCCGTGGGGGCATGTAAAGCGTCTGTTGTGTCTTTTGTTGATATTATCCTTACCGTGAAGTGGTGCAAGATGCCTGTCCTGTCTCGGCTCGGTTCCTCCTTTCTAACCCTGCGACGGCTTGGTGCTCTATGCTGACAGGTCCCGGTCTCCAGGCAGGCTTCAGCCGTCGCTGGTATGCCAAGTCGCGATGCCGTGGTCAAGGCCAGGGAGTGAGCGGCCCGAGGTCTAGTAAGAGCCCCTGAGGCGCGATGCTTAGGATGTCCCCTTTAACGCTCAAGTAGCCACCACCGGGCGAGAAAGGAAGGTGACATCACCGTCACAGAGCCACATTAAGTGAGGGTTTGGTGTCTGAAAGTGCAACTATCCCTAGGTGGTTTTGGTAATTCATAACAACATATAGCTCATTGAGCTAATGCTATTCCAAGACTATTATTTCAGGAAAGCTTCAATGAATGGCATGGCATGGACGATGGAAGTGGATCCCTCAAAATACTAATGACAAAGGATTGGCTCAACCTCAAAAGCTCAAGACTCTTCATTTTATATTTTAGTGATCCAAGATCACATTGAGTCTATAGGAAAAGCCAATACTATCAAGGAGGGATGAGGTGTTGCTTAATGAGCCTCTTGCTTCATGTGCTTAGTGATATGCTCCAAATACCCTCAACTACTTTCTCACATCCACAAATGACCTAAACCTAAAGTCAAACTCGTCCCCACCGATTCTTTCTATCCGGCGCCACCGAGTTCAGATGTCATAGCCACTGCCACAAACCCTAGGCAAATCGGTCCTACCGATAGGGATCTCGGTCTCACCGAGATGGGATTGTAATCTCTCTGTTTCCCTTCGTAACGTTTCGGTCTAACCGAAGTGAGCGATGGGGCCCACCGAGATTGCAATGTAAACTCTCTGTTTCCCTTTTGTAACATTTCGGTCTCACCGAAATGAGCGAATCGGTCGCACCGAGTTTACCTAACCAACTCTCTGGAAAGCTTATTACCAAAATCGGTCTCACCGAGTTTGTGTAATCGGTCTCACCGAGATTACGTTATGCCCTAACCCTAACCATATCAGTCCTACCGAGTTTCATGTCGGTCCCACCGAAAATCCTAACGGTCACTAGGTTTACTAAATCAGTCCGACCGAGTCTATTGAATCGGTCCCGTCGAGTTTGGTAAATTGTGTGTAATGGTTAGATTTTGTGTGGAGGCTATATATACCCCTCCACCTCCTCTTCATTCGTGGAGAGAGCCATCAGAACAAACCTACACTTCCAACTTACCATTTCTGAGAGAGAACCACCTACTCATGTCTTGAGGCCAAGATATTCCATTCCTACCATATGAATCTTGATATCTAGCCTTCCCCAAGTTGCTTTCCACTCAAATATTCTTTCCACCAGATCCAAAACCTATGAGAGAGAGTTGAGTGTTGGGGAGACTATCATCTGAAGCACAAGAGTAAGGAGTTCATCATCAACGCACCATTTGTTACTTCTTGGAGAGTGGTGTCTCCTAGATTGGCTAGGTATCACTTTGGAGCCTCTGACAAGATTGGAACCAAGGAGTTTGTAAGGGCAAGGAGATCACCTACTTTGTGAAGATCTACCGCTACTGAGGCAAGTACTTCGTGGGCGACGGCCATGGTGGGATAGACAAGGTTGCTTCTTCTTGGACCCTTCGTGGGTGGAGCCCTCCGTGGACTCGCGCAACCGTTACCCTTCGTGGGTTGAAGTCTCCATCAACGTGGATGTACGATAGCAGCACCTATCGGAACCACGCCAAAAACATCCGTGTCTCCAATTGCGTTTGAATCCTCCAAACCCTTCCCTTTACTTTCTTGCAAGTTGCATGCTTTAATTTCCGCTGCTCATAAACTCTTTGCATGCTTGATTGAATTGTGTGATGATTGCTTGACTTGTCCTAAGATAGCTAAAATCTACCAAGATCTAAAATTGGCAAAAGGCTAAGTTTTAATTGGTCAAGTAGTCTAATCACCCCCCCTCTAGACATACTTCAAGGTCCTACAAGTGGTATCAGAGCTTTGGTCTCCATTTGCTTTGATTTCCATAGCTTTTGATGGTCATAGCCTTGGTTTCACAACCTAGGAGAGTATGGCGTCTAGTGAGGGAAATTATTACCGTAGAGGTCCTTACTTTGATGGTACTAATTTTGCTAGTTGGAAGCATAAGATGAAAATGCATATTCTCGGACATAACCCCGCCGTTTGGGCAATTTTTTGTATTGGCTTGCAAGGTGAATTCTTTGATGGGAGAGAGCCGAACCGTGAAGCTAATGCAGAAGAATTGAAGATGCTGCAATACAATGCTCAAGCTTGTGATATCATCTTTAACGGATTGTGCCCCGAAGAATTCAACAAAATCAGCCGTCTTGAGAATGCAAAGGAAATTTGGGATACTTTGATTGATATGAATGAAGGTACCGACTCCATCAAGGAATCCAAGTTGGATGTGCTCCAAAGTCAGCTTGACAAGTTCAAAATGAAGGATGGTGAAGGTGTCACTGAAATGTACTCTAGGCTTGCACTTATCACAAATGAGATTGCCGGCTTAGGGAGTGAAGAGATGACCGACAGATTCATCATCAAGAATATCCTAAGAGCATTGGATGGAAAGTATGATACGGTGTGCACATTGATCCAAATGATGCCAAACTACAAATATCTCAAGCCAACGGAAGTCATCGGAAGAATTGTTGCTCATGAGATGTCACTCAAGGATAAGGAGGAACTTCACAACAAGTCAAGTGGTGCTTACAAAGCCTCAAGTGAAGCCCTCACATCATCAAGTGAGAAACCAACCTTCAGTGAAGAATTGAGCTTAATGGTGAAGAACTTCAACAAATTCTACAAGAGTAGAAGCAAAGAAATAAGCTCCAAGTCAAGGTCCTACAATGCCAAAAGATCTTCTAGTCGAGAGAGAAATTGCTACAATAGTGGGAGACCCGGACACTATTCCAATGAGTGTACGACACTCTAAAAAAAGAAGAGAATATTCTCCAAAAAGAAGAAGCAAAAGAGAAGAATCACCATCAAGAGGGAGGAGGAGTAGAGATGATCGTTATGAACGAAGACCCTCACGGAGAAGCAAGGATTTGGAAAGGAAGGACAAGTCATCAAGGAGCTACACAAAACGAAGACATCAAGCTCATGTTGGTGAATGGGTATCCGGCTCCGACTCCGACAATCACTCCGAGAGAAGCTATCACTCCGACTCCGAATATACTCAAGATGAAGGTGTTGCCGGTCTAGCACTTGTGTCAACCAACTCCTACGACATATTTGACTCACCAAATGAAGGAATTGGAAGATGCTTCATGGCCAAAGGTCCAAAGGTAACACATCCCGAGTATGTTGATTTCAATAGTGATGAAGATGACTTGCTAGGTGATGATGATTTACTTGTTGACAACTCTAGTGATGAATACTATGATGAAACATCAATTAATCATGCTAATCAAGATAAAACGAATGACAATGATAAGGAGAAGATTGAGCTTCTAACTAAAGAACTAAACACTCTTAAGTTAGCTCATGAAACTATCTTCGAAGATCATCGAGAACTTTTAAGAGCTCATGAGAAGTTGCGCTTTGAAAAGCTAAATCTTGAAGAAGAGCATGAGTTCTTAAAGGCAATCAATGATGAGCTTCGTAAGAAAAGTTCTTCTTACATTGCCAAGCGTTTACTCTTATCTACTTACATGCCTCAAGTCAAGTCTAGTAACAAGTACAAGAAAGATCCTTCCTCTAGTAGTAACAATAATAATGTCAAATCCAATATTGTTGCTTCTAGTAGTTCTCTTGATTCCACTAATGATTCTCTTAGCCAAGTTACACTTGAGCAAGAAAATAGCTTATTAAAGGGAATTATAGAGACAGGTGTTTACAAGAGCCTTGCCGGGAGTAACCAATTCGAGGAAATTGTACGCAAGCAAGGAAGGCACCGGAAGAATCAAGGTGTTGGTTTTGAACGAAATTTCAATGCCAATGGAGTTGTGTGGGAAGAAGATCAATACCCCAAGACGAAGTTTGTTCCTCAACAAGAGAAGTATGATCCTACTTCCTTCAAAGGAACACAAGCACAAGATGATCTTCCACCACAAGACCACAAGAACAAAGGCAAGGACAAGCTTCAAGAAGAGATTGATGCATTTGAAGAAGCACCTAAGGCCTTGGTCAAGTGGGTTCCCAAGACTACTTCAAGTTCTACTTCATCAAGTACAACTACAACTCCAAGGATTCCCATCAAGATGATGTGGATCCCGAAGAAGAAGAACTAGAGAGTTCTTGAGGGTGACTCCGCCAACATTCTTCACTCATATCATTTTGGCAACGACAAGTGCAATCAACTTTCACATCTTGCACTAGTTCAAGGAGTCACAAACCCTCATGTTGGTAAGGCAAGGGACAAGGTAACCTAATGAGTTCATGGACATCATCGTGTGTGTGCATCACTCTATGTCTATGGATATTCTTGTTTGTTCCTTGTGGGAGTAACCCATGTAGGTATGTTGAAAGTGCAACTCACTTCAAAGGATTGCTCCAAATGATCTGCATCAACATTGAGCATCCACATCTTCAACACCTACATGAAGTCATCATCAACAAAACCCAAGGTTAGTTCATCCCTCTAAAAGGGGATCTCACATCTAGGGGGATCTTAACTCCAAGAATTGAGTCAAAGCAACTCTAATGGTGTGAACACATCAATGCATTATGTAAAAGTGGTAACCCCACTTGAGCTTAAACGATGAGTATGACCTATGATGAAATGTTCTCATTTGACTCCTAAGTCAATATACTCATATATAGATGACCTAGTCATCACCAATTGTTTGATAGATGCTAGAACTGGTTGTGCATGTTTTGCCACATATTTCATTTGCCATCTTATTGTGTGAGCATGTTGGTGCATATTTTACTCATTCGAGGACATCCACTTGTTGTTTTGATTGATTGGCTTCTTTTTATTTTTGCCAAGTGGATGGACAAGAATGCCTAAGAACCTTCTCTAGCTATCTATGCTTTTCTCGTCTCAAACTCTATTCATTCTACATCACAAAATTTGATCAAGTCAGATTCGAACCACTCTGTGCGAGGAGCACTCGGAGTCGCCGATTCGTCATAGACTTAAAATTCCAAAACTTCTTTGTGATTCTCGGTCTGACCGATTCCTCCATTTCGGTCCTACCGAGATCACTAAGTCGATCTAGGTTTTCAATCTCGGTGCAACCGATTTGAACTTTTCGGTCACACCGAGTTGCTGTAATTGTACACAGTTATGCATCTCAGTGACACCGAGTTGTTCCACTCAGTCACACCGACAGGGTCGGGCTATATATACTCACGGGCAAAAATTTTGGAAATTTCTCCGAACCTCTTCACCCGCGCAATAGCTCGCTCTGCCACCAGGGTCTCCGGATTGTCTCCTCGTCGCCAGCTGCCTCCTGTCGCTGGTCTCCACCGCCATCAACGAAATTCACCCCCGCCGTTGCCGCCATAGCGAATTCATCGCAAAGCTACAGTATGAACTTGATCACAGTGCTATCCTCGTCTGATTCCTAGCACATTGTGTCCATAATGATTCTTGCCACGATTGAAACACTCCTATCTAGTCAATACAATCCTTAGATTAGATGGGATTTGAAAATTTAGGGTTAGGTTTCCGCCGAAACCATCTCGGACCCACCGAGTTGAAAAACTCGGTCCCACTGATTTGGCTAACGCCATTGCACTAGTAACTCTCGGTCTGACCGAGAATTGCCAATCGGTGAGACATATTTTAGGACTTTGTGAAACCCTAGCAGTCTCGGTGCCCCAGAACTGTGACTCGGTCCAACCGAGTTCACTAGTTTAGGTTCCAAAACTGCTTCGGTATCACCGAGTTTGAAAATCGGTTGACCGAAATGCTTTCTGTGGAAAACTAAAACTGAATTTTTGAATCATTCTTTTGCAAAAATCTCTGCATTTTGTGATGCTTATCCATTCTATCTCATCTATAACTATTCACAGGGTCAGCAGTCAGAGATTTGTAGCATGTCAGACCAAAGTGATAGTCAGAACAAGTCAGAAGAGCACAATCACATGAGTGAGGGCACTAGTCCCTCTAGCACTTCAGATGAAGGCAGCAGGAGCACCCCAAGCAATCTGTCTAAAGCTGTCACCAGGACAAGGAAGAAGAGAACCTCAGAGTCTGAGGATGAGGATTATTTGGCAGAAGAAGATGAGGCTACCTCCAAGAAGGTAGTGCTCAAAAAGGAGTATGCCTCAGCAAAGAACACTAAACCTGGACTTAATAGGAAGGTTCCTGCCAAGAGGACACCTATGCTGAAGGTCAGAGGATCTACTCAAGTGCCTAAAAAAACTGAACCCAAAGAGGCACCTTCTAGGAGAGTCACAACTTCCAAACCCAAGAAAGTTCCCACTGGAGAAACTATGAAGTTTACCATTGAATTAGAAGATGAAGCTGCTGCTCAGGATAAGAAGAAGAAAAGAGCCAGAACCACTACTGCCCAGGTTCTTGGAAATCCCTCAATGAGGAGAGACTCTGAAGAGGAAGAAGAGGTTGCTGCACCAGCACCCAAGGCACAAAAGCTTATGGGTGATGCAATTAAGTCAGGGGTTGCAACATCAAAGCCCAAGGAAGCACCCAAAGCTGCCCCCAAGCCCAAGCTTGCACCAAAGAGGAATACCAGGAGTATTCCAGCTGCTGAAAAGAACAAGGCTCCAGTGCCTGAAGTTGCTGATGAGGAAGATGAAGAAGGACAAGTCCTGAGGAAGCTCAAGCCCAAGATACCAGACCATAATGATGCTCATCCTGTGGCTGAGGACATGAATATCAGAAGAGACTCGGGGTTGAGGCTATGGAGAATGACAGATCCATATGCCACAAGGAGAAGGACTGCTGTTGACTACAGGTTCCACACAAAGGAACAACAGGACTTCTATGAGACAATCTTGTTGGACAAGAAGCCCATAGTGTGTGATATGAGGTGGGTCGACTGGACCTACATGAAAGAAAATGAAGAACACTATCCTGGAGTGCAAGACAGTTTTTTTGCTTGTGGAGTTGCAGATTTTGTTGGGCAGAAGCTCACCAACTGGAATGATGAACTCATTATGCAATTCTACTCCACAACACACTTCTATCCAGATGGGAGGATAGTTTGGATGTCTGAAGGTACAAGGTACCAGTCAACCGTTGAGGAATGGGCAAAACTGATCAATGCCCCAAAGGAGAGTGAAGATGACTTGGATGTCTATGCCAAGAAGAAGATGGACCACAATTCCATGGCACACATGTACAAGGAAATCCCAGACAAAGCTATTGAGACACATAAGTTTGGGTCAGTCCACTTTCTTCTACCAGGGCTGCCAACAATCAACTGGATCCTAAGGCACACTCTATTGCCCAAGTCAGGTGACCACAACATGATTAGAGGGCATGCTATCAACATGCTACATTTGTTTGATGTGCCACAGAAATTCAAGGTCATGAGCCTTATGGTTGAGACCATTTAGAGGACTGCAGCAGACCAGAAGAGAAGTCATGGATATGCCCCTCAGATTCAGGAGTTGATTAACTCAAAGATGGGCACAGGAAAATATCTGTTGGATAAGGAACATTTTGCTCTCTATCCAGACTTTGAGGACAATCAGGTTCTCATGAATGAGAGTGAACCATCATTAGTACAAGCTCAAGAGAAAAAGGAGAAGGCAAAGAGAGAGAAGGCTGCCAAGATGCCAACTCAAGAGGAGGCATCTGAGTAGTTTTTGAAGAACAAGCAAGAGCAGCTTGGTTACTTGATAGCATCAACTCTGAGGATTGAGAAGGGATTGGCCATCCTCACTCAAAATTAGGAGAGCTTGGAAAGAATCATGGAACAAAAATTCTATGATCTAGATGTCAAAGTAACTGAGATTCAGTCAGTTGTGGAGCAGCTTCAGGATGACATGCAGGAGAGGAAGGGCAAGACTACCACTAATGTATTTGCCAGAATACCTAGAGCTCAGAGGTCAGCTGCAGTGCCTGTGACAGACACCAGAGCCACATTATCTGCACCAGCTACAGCTCCTACAGCTCCAGTGCAACCAGCTCCAGCACTAACTCCTCCAGCTCCATCCACTTCAACTGAAGCATTCGTCCAAGGAGCCATCTCTACACCACCACCTGAGGATCAAGCCTGAGAGTCGATCTAGCACTATGCATTTTCTATGAACTTTTTGGTAACTTGTTGCCAAAGGGGGAGAAAAATGTATAGATCATAGGCTTCGAGAGAGAGAGAGTGTTGCTTTTGTTCTCTCTTTCTTTGGTGGTTAAACTTTGTTTGCTTTTGATTGCTTGAGATACTATGCTGTTTTTTTGTGAGACATTGATGAACATGTGTTTGATCATAAGCTACACTTATGCATGTTTGATGATATTATCTTACCTATCCTTATGTGATCATTCACTTTGCTTGGTGATGAGTGCATGTATTCAATCTTTATCATTTTGAGCACTCCACCAAGATGTATGTGACATGGAAGAGTAACCCATGAGCCTAATTCCTTGTGCATTTGTAGTCCAAAGCAAATCTTAAACTATGCACAAATTTAGGGGGAGCTCTTGCTTATCACATACTTCTCAAAGCGACGATGTTTTTCAATCTTATTATCATTTGTCGAAGCTTTGATCTATATGTTGTCATCAATTACCAAAAAGGGGGAGATTGAAAGTGCAACTGTCCCTAGGTGGTTTTGGTAATTCATAACAACATATAGCTCATTGAGCTAATGCTATTCCAAGACTATTATTTCAGGAAAGCTCAATGAATGGCATCGCATGGACGATGAAAGTGGATCCCTCAAAATACTAATGACAAAGGATTGGCTCAAGCTCAAAAGCTCAAGACTCTTCATTTTATATTTTAGTGATCCAAGATCACATTGAGTCTATAGGAAAAGCCAATACTATCAAGGAGGGATGAGGTGTTGCTTAATGAGCCTCTTGCTTCATGTGCTTAGTGATATGCTCCAAATACCCTCAACTACTTTCTCACATCCACAAATGACCTAAACCTAAAGTCAAACTCGGCCCCACCGATTCTTTCTATCCGGCGCCACCGAGTTCAGATGTCATAGCCACTGCCACAAACCCTAGGCAAATCGGTCCTACCGATAGGGATCTCGGTCTCACCGAGATGGGATTGTAATCTCTCTGTTTTCCCTTCGTAACGTTCCGGTCTAACCGAAGTGACCGATCGGTCCCACCGAGATTGCCATGGAAACTCTCTGTTTCCCTTTTGTAACATTTCGGTCTCACCGAAATGAGCGATTCGGTCCCATCGAGTTTACCTGACTAACTCTCTGGAAAGCTTATTACCAAAATCGGTCTCACCGAGTTTCTATAATCAGTCTCACCAAGATTACGTTATGCCCTAACCCTAACCATATCGGTCCTACCGAGTTGCATGTTGGTCCCACCAAAGATCCTAACGGTCACTAGGTTTACTAGATCGGTCTGACCGAGTCTGTTGAATCGGTCCCACCGAGTTTGGTAAATTGTGTGTAACAGTTAGATTTTGTGTGGAGGCTATATATACCCCTCCACCTCCTCTTCATTCGTGGAGAGAGCCATCAGAACAAACCTACACTTCCAACTTACCATTTCTGAGAGAGAACCACCTACTCATGTGTTGAGGCCAAGATATTCCATTCCTACCATATGAATCTTGATCTCTAGCCTTCCCCAAGTTGCTTTCCACTCAAATCTTCTTTCCACCAGATCCAAAACCTATGAGAGAGAGTTGAGTGTTGGGGAGACTATCATTTGAAGCACAAGAGCAAGGAGTTCATCATTAACGGACCATTTGTTACTTCTTGGAGAGTGGTGTCTCCTAGATTGGCTAGGTGTCACTTGGGAGCCTCCGACAAGATTGTGGAGTTGAACCAAGGAGTTTGTAAGGGCAAGGAGATCGCCTACTTCGTGAAGATCTACCGCTAGTGAGGCAAGTCCTTCGTGGGCGACGGCCATGGTGGGATAGACAAGGTTTCTTCTTCGTGGTCCCTTCTTGGGTGGAGCCCTCCGTGGACTCACGCAACCGTTACCCTTCGTGGGTTGAAGTCTCCATCAACGTGGATGTACGATAGCACCACCTATCGGAACCACGCCAAAAACATCCGTGTCTCCAATTGCGTTTGAATCCTCCAAACCCTTCCCTTTACTTTCTTGCAAGTTGCATGCTTTAATTTCCGCTGCTCATATACTCTTTGCATGCTTGCTTGAATTGTGTGATGATTGCTTGACTTGTCCTAAGATAGCTAAAACCTGCCAAGATCTAAAATTGGGAAAAGGCTAAGTTTTAATTGGTCAAGTAGTCTAATCACCCCCCCTCTAGACATACTTCAAGGTCCTACAGTGTCGCGTCAATTGGCCGTTCCAGGAGCGTGACTTATCTTGAGAGCTTGGAGCCGTTCCTACGCGAGGTTCCGGACCTGCGTGTTGGCAGCTGGGATGTCGCTGGGTCAGGCCTTCGTGAGCTTCTCCTCCCTTCCCCGTACTCTCCTTCATGCTCTACATCCTCAGGTTCCGGCCATCGAGCGAGCTCAGCCGCCGCTGGTATGCCAGGTCGCGATGCCATGGACAAGGCCAGGGGGTGAGAGCTGGAGAGCCAGTAAGAGCTCCTGAGTCGCGATGCTTAGGAGCCCCCCTTTCAACGCGCGGGCGGATCACACGGGTAAGAGAGAGAGAGAGAGCTCGCGACGCCCCCCACGTTATTCCTTAGGTGAACCTTGTAAACCAGCACGAGGGAAGAAATGTCTGCCATTACGATTGCCGGCCAGCCATTGGTTGCTCCAAGGGAGTGATGATGGCACTGAGGGCCTGGCGAGGTAGCGCTTTGCAGGGCTGCCGCGGCCAGAGCTCAACCACTCAGATTTGTCAATGTTGCAGGGACCGACCCATGCACAAGCGCCGTGCCAGAGCGAGCGCTCCAAAGGTAGGTGTCAATCGAGCATGCGATTATCACAGGCAGGTTAAACATGAGGAGCAACCAGCTTAGATAGATGCAGGAAAGATACACACCACTGGGCCAGGCCCGAGCGGCTTGGGGATGATGCAGCCCGAGGGGCGCCCCCAACAAGGTAAACTAAAGACATAGCAAAACAGATACATGCTGCGGGGATGGACCCACACGACCTGGGAATGATGCAGCCCTGAGTGCGCTCCCAGCTGAAATGAAACTTGAAAGATGTCACCTGATATCATTGCAGAGCGGGTGTTGGAGTAGCTGACAGTGCGCGGTGAAGAAGCCGGTCCTCATGAGCCTTCGGAGCCCTGAGCCTCTGGAGGCTTTGGAGGTTCGGGCGGCTCCTCAAGGTCCATCTCCATCTCCGCCAGGAACGCGTGGTGTCTGGCCTCTTGAGCTTCCAGAATGCTCCTCATCATGCGCTGGTGAGCAGCAGTCATGTTCAGCAGACCGAAAGGCATGCGAACGTAGCTGTGAGGTGGACCCTCGCAGCGTCCCATGCGCGAAGGCCAGAAACGCTCCTGAGACGCGACTCGGTTGAGCCCTGAGTAGTCGATGCAGACACGCAGCCCGCCATCCTTGCCTGGATGGGAAGCTACACCGGGTAGGCGGCGATCGCCACGCATGACTCTTGATTCCTGCAGCTCCTGAGTGACCTTGGTGATGAACTCCTGAGGGTTGGGCCCTCCTTGCCTCATGCATTCCTGAGGGAAACGTGCCGCAAAGCACGCCTCCAAGTGGTGCCCGAGCGCCTCCCTCATGATCTTGGCAAAGTCTAAGGCCCTCCAGGAGAGAGCCCCCGAGCCTTGCCCGAGGAGGGCGCCGGGCGCGCCTTCCTATGCGACAAAGGGAGGCGCCCCTTGGACGGGCGCAGATCCTGGTGCGGTGCCTCCGGAGACGCCTGCCTCTTGAGGCCTTGAGCTGGGTGATGTCTTCTTCTTCTTTGGAGCTTCCTCGGGAAGGTTCCCACTCTTGCTGTCTGGGTCCTCAACTGATGCGGCTTGGAAGGCGCGCTCGAGGGAGCACACCACATCCTTCTCTTCGCAGGGGACTGTGATGACTCCGTCTCTTCCTGGCATCTTGAGGACATTGTACCCATGGTGAGTTATTGCCATGAACTTGGCCAAGGCTGGATACCCGAGGATGGCATTGTATGGCAGGCAAATGTGGGCAACGTCAAAGTCGATGAGCTCGGTATGGTAGTTCTTGCGCTGTCCAAAAGTGACAGGGAGGCAGACCTGCCCTATCGGGATGGTGGAACCATCAGTGACTCCTGAGAAAGGCTTGGTCGGCTAAAGCTGGTCATATGGCACTTGGAGATTGTTGAACGTCTCGACGGACAAAATGTTGAGTCCTGCGTCGCCATCGATGAGGGTCCTGGTAACTTGCACGTTGTTGATGACTGGGGAACAAAGCATTGGGAGGACCCCAGCTGTTGCTGCACACTTGAGCTAATCCGCTGAGCTGAACGTGATGGCGCACGTGGACCACCTGAGAGGCGCGTGGCCTCAATCTTGGGGAGGACTACGTTCACCTCGCGAGCAAATTGCTTGAAGATGTGCTGAGAGGCTGGGGCCTGGGCACCGCCCAAGATGCAAGCGATAGCCCATGGCTCCTGGAAGCCCCCAGCCCCCTCGTCCTGATGATGGTCGTCATTCCTTCTTGGTGGTGGTGGCAGAATAGGGAGGCTTGCGTTGCCCTACGGGCGATCCTCACAAGGCTGATCCCTCCAAGCCCCCTCGTGAGGCTGGTCTTGCCAGCGGTCCTTGCAAGGCCGGTCACGCCACCCTTGGCGAGGGCCTCGGTCGTCCCATCATCCTCCACCTCTTCCTCTGCCTCGGCCGTAGCCCCGATCGTTGCGCTCGGGGCGTCAACCGACACGTCCTTCTCGCACGGCCTTGAGCTCTTGGCATTCGTTCGTGTTGTGGGTGTGGAGGTCGTGGTACATGCAGTACCGGCTGCCCTTGGATAACTCTGGCTGGTCCCTGCCGTGCTTCGTGTCTGGCTCTGCTGCGAGCACGGCTGCTCCTGCGCTTCACGTCCTTGGCCTTGGCTTTCTTCTCTTCTGGGTCAGCAGTTGGGAGCTCGAGAAGGGAGAGGCATCCCTCCTCAGCCCTTGCGCACTTGGTCGCCAGGTTGAACAGATCTAGAGATGTGCACAGATCCTCGTGGATTGCCAGTTCCTCCTTCATCTTGATGTTGCAGATGCCATCAGAGAACACTGAGATGATGGCCTCCTCGGTCACCTTGGGAATCTTGAGGCGAGCGCTGTTGAAGCGCCGGATGTACTTCTGCAGGGTCTCTCCAGGTTGCTGCTTGATGCGGTGCAGGTCGCCCATGACTGGAGGACGATTGCGAGTGCCCTAGAAGTTGGCAATGAAGCGGGTGTGCATCTCGTCCCAAGAGGAGATCGTGCTGGGAGGCAGGTTCAGGAGCCAGGTGCGGGCACCGTCCTTGGGCGCCATGGGAAACCAATTCGCCATGACCTTCTCGTCTCCATTGGCCGCTTCGATGCCCAGCTTGTAGAGCTGCAGGAACTCCGCGGGGTCGGTAGTGCCGTCGTAGCAAGGAGGCAGATCCGGCTTGAACTTGCCCGGCCAGGCGACACTGCGCAGCTCGATGGTGAAGGCGCGATAGCCTGCGGTGGCCACCGGAGCTCTTTGCTGACCCGGGGCTTGCTCTGGGGATTCCCGCGTGCCGCTGCCAGAGGCTGCGCGGGGTCTTGACGTGCTGGCACAGGGATGCGGTCATGGCGTGCTGGTGTAGGGAGCACGCGAGCACATTCTTGGGGACGAGGGATTTCTTGGCAGATCCTTTCTTGTCTCGCGGGCACTGGACGCGGCGGGTCTCGTCCAGGGGCCACGCACCTTGGAGCCAGGGCGTCTTCTTGGGGAGGAGGTGGCGGAGGCACCTCCTGAGCTGCATCACCCACACAGGACGGAGGGCGAGGCAGTGAGAGGGACATCGCAGGAGAGCCCCCTACGGCGCTGACGAGCTCGGTGATGCGAGCGAGCCACTCCTTGTAGAGGTCATCGATGGGGCAATAGTGCAGGAGCTCACGTGCCAGGAGCAACGCGGTATGTGCGTCCGTGGGAGCACGACAGGCGTGCGACGACGAACCAGCTAGGGTCAGCGACGGAGTGGCGGTGTGGCCTTCCCGCCACACCAAGGGAGCAACAACACCTGCTGCTCGTTCCCCGCCGGGCCGGTGGCGGCATGGGCGGCACGGGGAGGCCCACCGACGGGAGCCGTCTGGGCGACATGGGTGGCGAGAGCAGCCCGACGCTCGGCGCGAGCCCGGCGAGCGTCATCCATGGATGCGACGAACGATCGAACACGGAACAGCGGAAGAAAGATTCCGACGCACCCCTACCTGGCGCGCCAAATGTCGGATATTGGGTTCCGGCAAAACCCTTAAGGTTCAAACTCTGGGGTGCGTGCGAAGATCTTCCCCCTACCGATCCACGTCCCAACGCCTCGCTGAGAATCTAAGCTGCACGATGAACAACACAAGGGACACAAGGTTTATACTGGTTTGGGCCACCGTTGTGGTGTAATACCCTACTCCAGTGTGTGGTGTGGTGTATTGCCTCAGGGGCTGATGATGAACAGTACAAAGGGAGAACAGCCTCGCGAGGGGTGTTCTTGTGGTGGTGTGCTCGGAGAGGAATTGCTCCGTCTCTGTTGGCTCTAGGTGAGAACTCGATGCCATCTACTGTGGTGGCTATCCCTATATATAGAGGCCCTGGTCCTCTTCCCAAATATTGAGCGGGAAGGGTGCCAACAACAGCCATTTTGAAGGGGAACATCTAGTACAAGTTATCCTGACTAAAGCTGGTCTTCGGCTGCCAAAGGCGCTGGCGATGACGCCGTCTTGGGCTCCATGGTGACCTCTGCCCTGCCGCTCTGCTGGTCTTGGTCTCGTTGCACCGGAATGGTTACCTTTGCTTGATGCCTCGGTACTCCACGTCTGTGCTTGCCCCCTTTGCACCAAAGAGGAAACAAGGACACTGCGCAGGCCGGCGCCCGCCTGGCCTCGATCGTCATGGCTTGCGTCACGAGCACCTTGCGAGGTACCCTTGCCTTGATCTCTCCGCCTCCTCGCGAGCCGACCTGGTGAGGCCGTTCCTGAGGAAGCCTTGCGTCGTCCGCCCTGCGAAGCTTGTCCCCTCGCGAGGGTCTTGAGCTTGAGTTGATGAAGATGGGCCGTACTGGTCCACCCCTTGAGCCACGCCACAGACCGCAGGCAGGCAAGTCTGGGGACCCCCGTTCCCAGAATGCCGACACCTGTGTCATGGCTGGGAGCAGTTCTACCGTGCCTACGACCTGCGGCACGGGTACTTCCTTGTCTTCAGGTATGGCGGTGACGCCATGCTCACCGTGAAGGTGTTCAACACGACTATGTGTCGCATGCGCTACCAGGACGACGATGATGCCAGTACGTTTCGCCTCTTCTTCCTCTACATTTGGCTTTGTCTCACATCGATTATTAACGGTCATTGTTGCATTTGGTCAGGCAATGGGAGCAGCAGCAGCGACTCTGGCTACAACCAAAGCAGAAGTGCCTCTGGCTGCAGCAAAAGCAGCAGCGAGGATGATCCGGAATGGAGTGGGGAAGAAGAGGAGCAGAGTGGGGATGAGGAGGTGCTGGCTGACGATGGGCAAGAGATGGTGGTGGTTGAGGATGACCTAGCAATGGTGGTCGCTGACGATGGGCAAGAGATGGTGGTGGCTGAGTATGACCTAGCGATGGTGCTGCCTGAAGATGGCCTCGCAATGGTGGTGGTGCCTGACAATGACCTCGCGATGGTGGTGGTGCCGGCGATCCCAGAGCCAATTGTGGTAGAAGACTACATCCCACTGCCTCCACTGCCTTGCTGCACTAGGCGCATCAGGATGATGAAGGAGAAGGAGAAGAAGGAGGAGCGAACTATGTCAGGTATGTTAGATCTCCAAAATGATCTATACTTAGCTTTGTTTCCTCCGAAATGACCTAAGTTAGCTCTAGTATGCTTAGTTATCTCTAATATGCTTAGTTACCTAGGTTTGCTCAACAATGACATACACTTGGCTTACTTGTGTCAAAAATGTCACATTTATGCTTAGTTAACTAAAAATGGCATAATTAGTTAAGTTAGCTCCAAAATGACCCATTTAACCTAGGTTAGCTCCAATATGATCCATTTTACCTAGGTTAGCTCCAAAATGACCAAGTTTACCTAGGTTAGCTCCAATATGATCCATTTTAGCTAACTGAGCTCCAAAATGATCCATTTTACCTACGTTAGCTCAAAAATGGCATAATTACTTGTGTTAGCACAAAAATGACCTATACTTACCTTATTTTCCTCTAAATTGACATAATAAGCTTAGTTAGCTAAAAAATGACATAATTACCTATGTAAGCTCTAAAATTACACAAATAAGGAATAAGAAGAAGAAAAACAAGGAAGAGGAGAAAAAGAAAGAATAGAAGTAGAAATAGAAGAAAAAGAAAGAATAAAAGAAGAAGAATTAGAAGGAAAAGTGTAAAAACCTTCTTCTTGTTCTAGTCTTCTTCTTCTTCTAGCCTTCTTCTTCTAGTCTTCTTCTTCTTCTTCTTCTTCTTCTTCTTCTCTTCTTCTTCTTCTTCTTCTTCTTCTTCTTCTTCTTCTTCTTCTTCTTCTTCTTCTTCTTCTTCTTCTTCTTCTTCTTCTTCTTCTTCTTCTTCTTCTTCTTCTTCTTCTTCTTCTTCTTCTTCTTCTTCTTCTTCTTCTTCTTCTTCTTCTTCTTCTTCTTCTTCTTCTTCTTCTTCTTCTTCTTCTTCTTCTTCTTCTTCTTCTTCTTCTTCTTCTTCTTCTTCTTCTTCTTCTTCTTCTTCTTCTTCTTCTTCTTCTT
>NC_041385.1:680458109-680473683 GCF_002162155.2 Triticum dicoccoides | reverse complement strand
TACTTCATGGAAGCCTGCATGGATGGAGTGCTTCTTTTCCCTTTCTGCTTTTATTTTGTATCGATGAACTTGCATGGATGGAACTTGTTATATGGATGGATGGATAGGTGTTGGATGAACAATGTGAAACTATTGTAATATGTATGGATGGAACTATGTGTTGGTTATGTATGTATATATGATGAAACTTGTGTGTTGGATATGTTTGCTGTGAAATTTGTGTGTTGAAATGTGTGTTTTCAAACTTGTGTGTTGAAATTGAATGAATTTAAGAAAAAACAGAAAAACAGGGGCTATACAGGCTCTTTGCCATCAGTTGGCAGATGGCAGATGGCAAAGAGCTTTGCCGTCGTCCAGCAGATGGCAAAGCTGCCACGTGGCAGCTACCTGTGCAACCTGGGGGCTGGCCTATTTGGTTACTTTGCCGTCGGCCAGCGGACGGCAAAGTGCACCGTTAACCCCCTAACGGCTATAAGCTGCCATGTGTGCCATCCAGGACCTTTGCCGGCGAACGACAAAGACCATTTCATCTTTGCCGTCGGCCAGCAAACGGCAAAGAGCCCTTCGCTGTAGCCTATTCAGCCGGATGCCGTCTGCTGACGGATGGCAAAGGCCTTTGTCATCCGCCAGGGATGCCTTTGCCGCCATGGCGGAAGGCAAAGTGCCTGATTCTTGTAGTGTTAGTACCAAAAAATTATATAAAATGACTATAAAATGATTATAAAACATCCAAGATTGATAATAAAATAGCATGGAACAACAAAAAATTATAGATACGTTGGAGACGTATCAATGAGCTCTTCGTCACCTCAAAAACGAGAAATATATCCTTAGTCCTTTCCAGGTACTTCAGGATATTCTTGACCGTTGTCTAGTGTTCCACTCCGAGATCACTTTGGTACCTCCCTACCAAACTTATGGCAAGGTTCACATCAGGTCTGGTACACACCATGGCATACATAATAGAGCCTATGGCCGAGGCATAGGGGATGACACTCATCTTTTCTCTTTCTTCCGCCGAGGTCAGGCGTTGAGCTACGCTCAATCTCACACCTTGCAATACAGGCAAGAACCCCTTCTTGGATTGATCCATATTGAACTTCTTCAATATCTTGTCAAGGTATGTGCTTTGTGAAACACCAATGAGGCGTCTCGATCTATCTCTATAGATCTTGATGCCTAATATGTAAGCAGCTTTTCCAAGGTCCTTCATTGAAAAACACTTATTCAAGTAGGCTTTTATGCTTTCCAAAAGTTCTATATCATTTCCCATCAACAGTATGTCATCCACATATAATATGAGAAATGCTACAGAGCTCCCACTAACTTTCTTGTAAATACAGGCTTCTCCATAAGTTTGTATAAGCCCAAACACTTTGATCATTTCATCAAAGCGAATGTTCCAACTCCGAGATGCTTGCACCAGCCCATAGATGGAGCGCTGGAGCTTGCATACTTTGTCAGCATTCTTAGGATCGACAAAACCTTCCGGCTGCATCATATACAATTCTTCCTTAAGGAAACTGTTAAGGAATGCCGTTTTGATGTCCATTTGCCAGATCTCATAATCATAGAATGCGACAATTTCTAACATGATTCGGACGGACTTCAGCTTTGCTACGGGTGAGAAGGTCTCATCGTAGTCAACCCCTTGAACTTGTCGATAACCCTTAGCGGCAAGCCGAGCCTTATAGACGGTCACATTATCATCCGCGTCAGTCTTCTTCTTAAAGATCCACTTATTCTCTATGGCTTGCCGATCATCGGGCAAGTCTGTCAAAGTCCATACTTTGTTTTCATACATGGATCCTATCTCAGATTTCATGGCTTCAAGCCATTTGTTGGAATCTAGGCCCGCCATCGCTTCTTCATAGTTTGAAGGTTCACCGTTGTCTAACAACATGATTTCCAGGACAGGGGTGCCATACCACTCTGGTGTGGAACATGTCCTCCTGGACCTACAAAGTTCAGTAGCAACTTGACTCGAAGTTTCATGATCATCATCATTAACTTCCTCTCTAGTCGGTGCAGGCACCACAGAAACATCTTCCTGAGCTGCGCTACTCTCCGGTTCAAGAGGCGGTACCTCATCAAGTTCTACTTTCCTCCCACTTACTTCTTTCAAGAGAAACTCTTTATCCAGAAAGGATCCATTCTTGGCAACAAAGATCTTGCCTTCGGATCTGAGGTAGAAGGTATACCCAATAGTTTCCTTAGGGTATCCTATGAAGACGCATTTTTCTGATTTGGGTTCGAGCTTTTCAGGTTGAAGTTTCTTGACATAAGCATCGCATCCCCAAACTTTCAGAAACGACAGCTTAGGTTTCTTTCCAAACCATAATTCATACGTTGTTGTCCCAACGGATTTAGACGGTTCCCTATTTAAAGTGAATGTTGCAGTCTCTAAAGCATAACCGCAAAATGATAGCGGTAGATCCGTAAGAGACATCATAGATCGCACCATATCCAATAGAGTGCGATTACAACGTTCGGACACACCAATACGCTGAGGTGTTCCAGGCGGCGTGAGTTGTGAAACAATTCCACATTTTCTTAAGTGCATGCCAAACTCGTGACTCAAGTATTCTCCTCCACGATCTGATCGTAAGAACTTTATTTTCCTGTCACGTTGATTCTCTACCTTGCTCTGAAATTCCTTGAACTTTTCAAAGGTCTCAGACTTGTGTTTCATTAAGTAGACATACCCATATCTACTTAAGTCATCAGTGAGGGTGAGAACATAACGATAGCCACCGCGAGCTTCAATGCTCATTGCACCGCATACATCAATATGTATTATATCCAACAAGCTGGTTGCTCGCTGATGTCTACTACGCAACTTTATTCTTGTAGACACGTGTTGGGCCTCCAAGCATAGAGTTTTGTAGGATAGTAGCAATTTTCCCTCAAGTGGATGACCTAAGGTTTATCAATCCGTGAGAGGTGTAGGATGAAGATGGTCTCTCTCAAATGACCCTGCAACCAAATACAAGAAATCTCTTGTGTCCCCAACACACCCAATACAATAGCAAATTGTATAGGTGCACTAGTTCGGCGAAGATAGAGTGATAAAAGTGTAATATGGATGGTAGAAATATATTTTTATAATCTGAATAAATAAAAACAGCAAGATAGCAAATAGTAAACGGGCACAAAAACGGCAGTGCAATGCTTGAAAATGAGGCCTAGGGTCTGTACTTTCACTAGTGCAATCTCTCAACAATGCTAACATAGTTGGATCATATGATTATCCCTCAAAGTCCAGTAAAGAATCACTCCCGAGTTCCTATTAGCGGAGGACAAAAGATAGGAATTGTTTGTAGAGCACGAAACCACCTCAGAGCTATTCTCTCCGTTCGATCTATTCAAGAGTTCGTACTAAAATAACACAGAGCTATTTTTTCGTTTGATCTACCCAAGAGTTCGTACTAGAATAACACCAAAGAAAATTCATATTCATAATACTCCATCCCCACAAAGAACTATAAAGAGACCCCAAAGTTTCCGTCGGAGAAAAACGTGCATCAACCCCTATGCATAGATTACCCCAATATCACCGCGGGAATCCGTGAGTTGAATGCCAAGACACATATCAAGTGAATCAATATGATACCCCAATTGTCACTTCAAGTATTCATATTTCAAGATAAAATCATGTGTTCTCATCTATGTATATTCAATCCGACAAGACAAAACTTTGAAGGGTAAAGATTCAATTCATCATAACAAGAGTATAGAGGGGAGAAACATCATATGATCCGACAATATTAACAAAGCCCATGATATAGATCACAAGAGAGAGTGGTTAAACACATAGCTACTGGTACAAACCCTCAGCCCCGAGGGTGGACTACTCCCTCCTCATCGTGGTGGCCGCCGGGATGATGAAGATGGCCACCGGAGATGATTACGCCCTCCGGCAGGGTGCCGGAACGGAGCTAGATTGGTTTTCGGTGGCTACAGAGCCTTGCGGCGGCGGAACTTCTGATCTAAGTTAACCCCGATGGGTTTTGGAATATTTGGGAATCAATCCCGTATACAATTCCCTTTGTCCATCAGTATGTTACGTGCCCGAGATTCGATCGTTGGTATCCCCATACCTCGTTCAATCTCGTTACCGGCAAGTCTCGTTACTCGTTCCATAACGCATGATCCTGTGGCTAACTCCTTAGTCACATTGAGCTCATTATGATGATGCATTACCGAGTGGGCCCAGAGATACCTCTCCGTCATACGGAGTGACAAAACCCAGTCTCGATTCATGCCAACCCAACAGACACTTTCAGAGATACCTGTAGTGCACCTTTATACCCACCTAGTTACATTGTGACGTTTGATACACCCAAATCATTCCTACGGTATCCTGGAGTTGCACAATCTCATGGTCTAAGGAAATGATACTTGACATTAGAAAATCTCTAGCAAACAAACTACACGATCTTGTGCTATGCTTAGGATTGGGTCTTGTCCATCACACCATTCTCCTAATGATGTGATCCCGTTATCAACGACATCCAATGTCCATGGTCAGGAAACCACAACCATCTATTGATCAACGAGCTAGTCAACTAGAGGCTCACTAGGGATATGTTGTGGTCTATGTATTCACACATGTATTACGGTTTCCGGTTAATACAATTATAGCATGAACAATAGACAATTATCATGAACAAGGAAATATAATAATAACTATTTTATTATTGCCTCTAGGGCATAATTCCAACAAGCAGGTGATGGTGCGGTGGTGTTGTTCACTGAGTTGCTCCCGATGAAGCTGGGCACGTGGAAATCATCTACCGTCTTGTCTGGATTTTCCTTCGTCCAGCTGATCATAGCCGGGATCAAGTTAGTAGCGAAATCATTTCTGCAGGCATCTACAACTGCAGCGACTGCTTGCTGTAGCAACTCATTTTTCTCCTCAGCTGCTATTTCGTGTCCTCGACTACTTTTTTCTCGAACGCAAGCTTCACCTTCTCGTCAATGTCCGCCTGGCTAAACTTCTTTTTCTGCTTCTTGGCCTCCGGACCCTCATTGTAAAAGACCTTCCACGTGGCGCCATCTCCGGCGTCGTGCACACGTTCATAATACCTAAAATACCTAGAATTCTGTTAACTACACCTAAAACACCTAAAATACCTAGAATTCATTTAACCCATACTAATTCTATTTTTTAACTAGGGTTCATACCAACTAATTAACTATAGGGATCATACTAATTCTGTTTTCTTAAATAGCAACAATTGCTTTAACAAAAAATAGCTATAGTTTGAAACCTAGGATCCATACTAACTAGGATTAAATAGTAGAGAAGATGGGAGGGGAGAGGGCTTATAGAGGGCAGAGAGAGGTCAGGGGAAACGACGCGGCATCGAGGCAAGGCGGGGTTGGGGGAGATGGCGCGGCACCGAGGCGAGGCGGGGTCGGGGGAGACGACAACTCCGGCAAGGGCGAGGGAGACGGCGCGGCACCGAGGCGAGGCGGGTCGGGGAAGATGACGACCCCGGCGAGGGCGATGATGATACGTCTCCAACGTATCTATAATTTTTGATTGTTCCATGCTATTATATTACCCCTTTTGGATGTTTATGGGCTTTATTTTACATATTTATATCATTTTTGGGACTAACCTATTAACCGGAGGCCCAGCCCATATTACTGTTTTATTGCCTGTTTCAGTATTTCGAAGAAAAGGAATATCAAATGGAGTCCAAACGGAATGAAACCTTCGGCATCGTGATTTTTTGGAAGAATATCATCCTGGAGGCTTGGAGATCAAGTCAGAAGACCCTCGAGGAGCCCAGGAGATAGGGGCGCCCCCTCTACAGGGCGCGGCCCCCTGTCTCGTGGACCCCTCGAGCACCTCCCGACCGACTTCTTTCGCCTATATAAGCCTACGTACCCTAAAACCATCGAATGTCAAGATAGATCGGGAGTTCCGCCGCCGCAAGCCTCTGTAGCCCCCAAAAACCTCTCAGGAGCCTGTTCCGGCACCCTGCTGGAGGGGGAATCCATCACCGGTGCCGGAGGGGGAATTCATCATCCCGGTGCTCTCCATGGCAAGGAGGGAGTAGTTCACCCTCGGGGCTAAGGGTATGTACCAGTAGCTATGTGTTTGATCTCTCTCTCTCTCTCGTGTTCTCTCTATGGCACGATCTTGATGTATCACGAGCTTTGCTATGATAGTTGGATCTTATGATGTTTCTCCCCCTCTACTCTCTTGTGATGAATTGCGTTTCCCTCTTGAAGTTATCTTATCGGATTGAGTTTTTACTTTGAGAACACTTGATGTATGTCTTGTCGTGTTTATCTGTGGTGACAATGGGATATCACGTACCACTTGATGTATGTTTTGGTGACCAACTTGCGGGTTCCGCCCATGAACCTATGCATAGGGGTTGGCACACGTTTTCTTGACTCTTCGGTAGAAACTTTTGGGCACTCTTTGAAGTACTTTGTGTTGGTTGGATGAATTTGAGATTGTGTGACGCATATCGTATAATCATGCCCACGGATACTTGAGGTGACAATGAAGTATCTAGGTGACATTAGGGTTTTGGTTGATTTGTGTCTTATGGTGTTATTATAGTACAGACTCTTGAATAGATTGATCCGAAAGAATAACTTTGAGGTGGTTTCGTACCCTACCATAATCTCTATGTTTGTTCTCCGCTATTAGTGGCTTTGGAGTGACTCTTTGTTGCATGTTGAGGGATTGTTATATGATCTATCTATGTTATTATTGTTGAGAGAACTTGCACTAGTGAAAGTATGAACCCTAGGCCTTGTTTCCTATCATTGCAATACCGTTTACGCTCACTTTTATCATTAGTTACCTTGCTATTTTTATTATTTCAGATTACAAAAACCTATATCTACTATCCATATTGCACTTGTATCACCATCTCTTCGCCGAACTAGTGCACGTATACAATTTACCATTGTATTGGGTGTGTTAGGGACACAAGAGACTCTTTGTTATTTGGTTGCAGGGTTGCTTGAGAGAGACCATCTTCATCCTACGCCTCCTACGGATTGATAAACCTTAGGTCATCCACTTGAGGGAAATTTGATACTGTCCTACAAACCTGTGCATTTGCAGGCCCAACAACGTCTACAAGAAGAAGGTTGTGTAGTAGACATCAAGCTCTTTTCTGGCGCCGTTGCCGGGGAGGTTAGTGCTTGAAGGTATATCTTTAGATCTTGCAATCGAATCTTTTTGTTTCTTGTTTTATCACAAGTTTAGTTTATAAAAGAAAACTACAAAAAAAATGGAGTTAAGTTTGTCTCATACGCTTCGTCTTTTTAATATCTTTCGTGAGTATGATGGAAAGGAAAATTGTGCTCAAGTGCTAGAAGAAGAATGCATTAAAATGCTTTGTACTAAATCTTTGAATGATGAGCATGATTGCAATGTTGTTAGTATAAACTTCTTGAATATCCATAGTATTAATGATGATTGCTCTAGTCATGATGAAAATATCTCTTATGAGCATGTCAACTTTTGTGGAGTGCATGTTTGCATGAACACACCAAATAGAGAAGATATATATTGCAAGAGGCATAAGCATTTAGAAACTAAATGGTTGCAAGAAAGGCTAGATGTGAGTGCTGAAAATTTAAAATTCCTTTTCCGTACTCGTGAACTTTGCAATGAATGTGGTCATTTACATCTCCAATGCAAATTGTTTCATGACCGAATCATGTCCAAAAATTGTGATGATTTGATTTCCCTTGCACATTATAATGAACTTAGTTTGCTTTTGGGTTATGAAGAGTTGAAACGTTTAACTAAGCCTATTCCAGAATTTAATCTTGAGCATTTCCTTGATATTGATCTAGAAAAGATTTATATGTTTTGTGCGGAGAATTGCATTGAAAGTCCTTATATTGCCAATTACATAAAGAAAAGAAAGCAAATAGAAGATGATGAGAATACTAATGAAAGGGAAGATACTTCCCAATATCCTCCTATTATTTCTCATGATGAATTAGGTAACGAGGAGGAGCTTTCTATTCAACCAATCTCATCAATAAGGAGCTCAAAGAGGAAGGTTGAGCCCACACATAATATGAAGAAGAAAAAGAAAAGAAGGAGCAATAAAGGTAAAAAGGTATCCCTCCCAAATGATGTTGCTCCCACTACTCATTGTGATGATGATAATTGCTATACTATTGGTGCTATCCATATTTTTAATGATGAGAGTGATTATGTTTATGATATGAAAGGGCCCAAGCTTGGTGAAGCTATGTTTGATGAGGATGAAATATTTGAGAATATATTTTCTGAAATTAATGTTTCTCCCAAGCTTGGGGATGCTATGTTTAATGAAGATAATATTTTTAGCATCCCAAGTTTTGATATGCAAAGTTGTTATGATGATAGCATGCCTCCTATTTATGATGGTTATATTGATGAAAGTGGGTTTGGAAGAGTGTCAACTTTAGGAAGTAGTGATCCCACTATTTTGGAGGATGTTGAATTTTATTGTGATTAATAAAGTGGATTTGGAAGAGTGTCAACTTTATTTAGTGATGATTCCACTATCTTGGGAGAGGTTTCAATCGATTATGATGAGAACGAAGTTGCTACTTATGATGATTATTGTGATGAAACTTATGCTATAAAAAGTAGTGATGATTATATTTACAAATCTTGTCATGATTATGATTACCCTTTTTCTGAACATTACTCTTTTAATGTGGAAACAATTTTTAGTGTTCAAGTCTCTTATGATACTCCCACCATTCCGAATGAGAAGAATTTTGCTTATGTGGAGAGTAGTAAATTTTATATGCTTGTAGATCATGAAAAGAATGCAATAGGTGCTGGTTAAATTGTTGAATTCATTCATGATGCTACTGAAAATTATTATGAGGGAGGAATATATGCTTGTAGGAATTGCAATAATGTCAAGTTTCCTCCCTATGTGTTGAAAATCTTGAAGCTATGCTTGTTTTACCTTCCTATGCTAGTTGATTATTGTTCCCATAAGTTGTTTTCTCACAAAATCCCTATGCATAGGAAGTGGGTTAGACTTAAATATTCTAGTCATATACTTCATGATGCTCCCATTATGTTTCAATTCTTATCTTTTATGTGAGCATCATTGCCATCTTCATGCCTAGCTAGAAAGGCATTAAAGAAAAGAGCTTGTTGGGAGACAACCCAATATTTACCCTTACTATTTTTATGTGTCCACATGATTATGATACTGTAGTAATCATGTTTTATAGCTTTTGTTTCAATAAAGTGCCAAGTAAGACCTTTAGGATGGCTTTTGGTGATAGTTGTGTTGACCCTGCTGAAAATCAGAAACTTTTGCACCCAGTAAATTAGTTTTGTTAATTCACACAAACGTTCTTCTGATCTAATTCTTGTTTATCTGGATTGGTACACGAATTTCTTAGGACTTCCTAATTTGGTAGGATATTTGGAGTTCCAGAAGTATACGTTTGATACAGATTACTACAGACTGTTCTGTTTTTGACAGATTCTGTTTTCTATGTGTTGTTTGCTTATTTTGATGAATCTATGAGTAGTATCGAAGGGTATGAACCATAAATAAGTTGGAGTATATTAGATATTACACCAATATGAATTTATAATGAGTTCATTACAGTACCTAAGTGGTGGTTTTATTTTCTTATACTAACGAAGCTTACGAGTTTTCCGTTGAGTTTTGTGTTGTGGAGTTTTCAAGTTTTGGGTAAAGATTTGATGGACTATGGAATAAGGAGTGGAAAGAGCCTAAGCTTGGGTATGCCCAAGGAACCCCAAGGAAATATTCAAGGATGGCCAAGAGCCTAAGCTTGGGGATGCCCCGGGAAGGCATTCCCTCTTTCGTCTTCGTTCATTGGTAACTTTACTTGGAGCTATATTTTTATTCACCACATGATATGTGTTTTGCTTGGATCATCATTTTCTTTTGTTATTATTTGCTTGCTGTTATTTATAATAATGTTTTGCTTCTTTAGTTTCAATAAAAAAGTCAAGGATAGCCTTTGCCATGCTTATTTTGCTAGTATACATGTTGCTGTTTGAAAACAGAAAGCTTACCTCTGTTGCAAAAATTTCCTAGAAAAGTCAGAGAATGATATAATGTTGAAACCTTTTGCATAATGAGCTATGATAAATTTACTACAGTGGTAATTTTATTTCATAATTTTTGGAGTTGGGGAAGTATTGATACTCTTGCATTCTTTACAGACTGTACTGATTTGGCAGATTGCTGTTATGTTTGCATTGTTTGCTTATGTTTGCTTGTTTAATGATACCACTTGAGGATAGGAGTATTAATTATGCAGAGGCATTTAGTATGAAATTTTGGATAATAATTTTAGTGATTTGTTACAGTAGAAAATGATAAGATTTTGCATTGGTTTATACTAACCTATCTCACGAGTTCTTGTTGAGTTTTTTCTGGATGAAGCTTTTGATAAAAAGAGAAACCATGATATGAGAGGAATTAAGGAGACACAAAAGTTAAAGCTTGGGGATGCCCAAGGCACCCCAAGATAATATTTCAAGAAGTCTCAAGCATCTAATCTTGGGGATGCCCCGGTAGGCATCCCACCTTTCTTCTTCAACAACTATCGGTTAGTATCGGTTGAGCCTAAGTTTTTGCTTCTTCACATGAGTTGTGCTATCCTTGCATTGTCATTTTATTTTGTTTTACTTGATGTTTGAATACAATACCAAGATCTGAAATTCTTTATTGGGAGAGAGTCTTCACATAGTTACATAATTATTTAGCTACTCATTGTTCTTCACTTATATCTTTCGGAGTAGTTTGTCATTTGCTCTAGTGCATCACTTATATCTTTTAGAGCACGGCGGTGGTTATATTTTGTAGAAATTGCTAGTCTCTCATGCTTCACTTATATTATTTTGAGAGTCTTTTAGTACAGCATGGTATTTTCTATGGTTTCAAAGTTGGTCCTAGAATGATGAGCATCCAAGTTGGGTATAATAAAAACTATCATAGGAAGTGAATTGGATGCTATGATCAATTTGATACTTGATAATTGTTTTAAGATATGGAGGTAGTGATATTAAAGTCATGCTAGTTGGGTGATTATGAATTTAAAGAATTCTTGTTGAAGTTAGCAAGTCCCGTAGCATGCACGTATGGTTAAAGTTGTGTAACAAATTTGAAACATGAAGTGTAACTGGCTTGTGCATCCTTATGAGTGGCGGTCGGGGACGAGCGATGGTCTTTTCCTACCAATCTATCCCCCTAGGAGCATGCGCGTAGTACTTGATTTTTGATGACTTCTAAATTTTTGCAATAAGTATATGAGTTCTTTTGACTAATGTTGAGTCCATGGATTATACGCACTTTTACCTTTCCGCCATTGCTAGCCTCTTCGGTACCGTGCATTGCCCTTTCTCACCTTGAGAGTTGGTGCAAACTTCGCCGGTGCATCCAAACCCCGTGATACGATATGCTCTATCACACATAAACCTCCTTATATCTTACTCAAAACAGCCACCATACCTACCTATTATGGCATTTCCATAGCCATTCTGAGATATATTGCCATGCAACTTTCCACCATTCCGTTCATCATCATCATGACATACTTTACTTTTGTCATATTGCCATTGCATGATCATGTAGTTGACATAGTATTTGTGGCAAAGCCACCATGCATTATTTTTCATACATGTCACTCTTGATTCATTGCACCATCCTGGTACACCGCCAGAGGCATTCATATAGAGTCATATCTTGTTCTAGTTTCGAGTTGTAATTCATATGTTGTAATCAATGAAAGTGTGATGATCATCATTATTAGAGCATTGTCCAAAGAAAAAAAGAAGAAGAAGAAAGGCCAAAATAAAAAAAAGGAAGGCCCAAAAAAAGGAAAAAGACAAAAAAATAAAAAAGAAGAAAATAAATGAAAAGAGTAATGCTACTATCTCTTTTCCACACTTGTGCTTCAAAGTAGCACCTTGTTCTTCATGTAGTGAGTCTCATATATTGTGCTTCAAAGTAGCACCATGTTTTTCATATAGTGAGTCTCATAAGTTGTCTTTTTCATACTAGTGGGAATTTTTCATTATAGAACTTGGCTTGTATATTCCTACAATGGGCTTCCTCAATTTATGGGCATCTCCCACTAGTTGGCAAGTTGGATGCACACCCACTAGTTTTCTTTTGTTGAGCATTCATTTATAGCTCTAGTGCATCCGTTGCATGGCAATCCCTACTCCTCATGTTGATATCAATTTATGGGCATCTCCATAGCCCGTTGATTATCCTCGTCAATGTGAGACTTTCTCCTTTTTTGTCTTCTCCACCAATCCCCATCATCATATTCTATTCCACCCATAGTGCTATATCCATGGCTCACGCTCATGTATTGCGTGAAGGTTGAAAAAGTTTGAGATTATTTAAGTATGAAACGATTGCTTGGCTTGTCATCGGGGGTATAGAAGTTGGGAACATCTTTGTGTGACGAAAATGAAGCATAGCCTAACTATATGATTTTGTAGGGATGAACTTTCTTTTGCCATGTTATTTTGAGAAGACATGATTACTTTGATTAGTATGCTTGAAGTGTTACTATTTCTTTTATCAATATGAACCTTTATTTTGAATCATTTGGATCTGAACATTCATGCCACAATAAAGAAAATTACATTGAGAATTATGCTAGGTAGCATTCCACATCAAAAATTCTGTTTTTATCATTTACCTACTCGAGGACGAGCAGGAATTAAGCTCGGGGATGCTTGATACATCTCCAACGTATCTATAATTTTTGATTGTTCCATGCTATTATATTACCCCTTTTGGATGTTTATGGGCTTTATTTTACATATTTATATCATTTTTGGGACTAACCTATTAACCGGAGGCCCAGCCCATATTGCTGTTTTATTGCCTGTTTCAGTATTTCGAAGAAAAGGAATATCAAATGGAGTCCAAATGGAATGAAACCTTCGGCATCGTGATTTTTTGGAAGAATATCATCCTGGAGGCTTGGAGATCAAGTCAGAAGACCCTCGAGGAGCCCAGGAGATAGCCCCCCCTACAGGGCGCGACCCCCTGTCTCATGGACCCCTCGATCACCTCCCGACCGACTTCTTTCGCCTATATAAGCCTACGTACCCTAAAACCATCGAATATCAAGATAGATCGGGAGTTGCGCCGCCGCAAGCTTCTGTAGCCACCAAAAACCTCTCGGGAGGCCGTTCCGGCACCCTGCCGGAGGGGGAATCCATCACCAGTGGCCATCTTCATCATCCTGGCACTCTCCATGGCGAGGAGGGAGTAGTTCACTCTCGGGGCTGAGGGTATGTACCAGTAGCTATGTGTTTGATCTCTCTCTCTCTCTCGTGTTCTCTCTATGGCACGATCTTGATGTATCGCGAGCTTTGCTATTATAGTTGGATCTTATGATGTTTCTCCCCCTCTACTCTCTTGTGATGAATTCAGTTTCCCTCTTGAAGTTATCTTATCGGATTGAGTCTTTACTTTGAGAACACTTGATGTATGTCTTGCCGTGTTTATCTGTGGTGACAATGGGATATCACGTGCCACTTGATGTATGTTTTGGTGACCAACTTGCGGGTTCCGCCCATGAACCTATGCATAGGGGTTGGCACACATTTTCTTGACTCTCCGGTAGAAACTTTTGGGCTTTCTTTGAAGTACTTTGTGTTGGTTGGATGAATTTGAGATTGTGTGACGCATATCGTATAATCATGCCCACGGATACTTGAGGTGACAATGGAGTATCTAGGTGACATTAGGGTTTTGGTTGATTTGTGTCTTAAGGTGTTATTTTAGTACGAACTCTTGAATAGATTGATCCGAAAGAATAACTTTGAGGTGGTTTCGTACCCTACCATAATCTCTACGTTTGTTCTCCGCTATTAGTGGCTTTGGAGTGATTTTTTGTTGCATGTTGAGGGATTGTTATATGATCTATCTATGTTATTATTGTTGAGAGAACTTGCACTAGTGAAAGTATGAACCCTAGGCCTTGTTTCCTATCATTGCAATACCGTTTATGCTCACTTTTATCATTAGTTACCTTGCTGTTTTTATTATTTCAGATTACAAAAACCTATATCTACTATCCATATTGCACTTGTATCACCATCTCTTCGCCGAACTAGTGCACCTATACAATTTACCATTGTATTGCGTGTGTTGGGGACACAAGAGACTCTTTGTTATTTGGTTGCATGGTTGCTTGAGAGAGACCATCTTCATCCTACGCCTCCTACGGATTGATAAACCTTAGGTCATCCACTGAGGGAAATTTGCTACTGTCCTACAAACCTGTGCACTTGCAGGCCCAACAACATCTACAAGAAGAAGGTTGTGTAGTAGACATCGGACGACGGGGGAGACAGCGCAGCACCAAGGCGAGGTGGGTTGGGGGAGACAACAACTCCGGCGAGGGCGAGGGTGAGCGCATGGGCTCCAGCGGTGATAAGGGGGGAGAAGAGAGAGTGAGGATTTGGGAGAAGAAGCGACGGCGGGGAACCCGTGGGCCGTGGGGTTTAAGTCAACATAGCAGTAGCGCGTTTCAACATAACACACTATAGCTAAATTAGCTATAGCGTGTTTCTCCAAGAAGAGCTACTGCTATCAACAGTATCTATAGTGTGTTTTACCAAACATCACTACTGCTATCTGACTCGGCTATAATGCTTTTCCAGAAAGGCGCTACTGCTATCACCAGTAGCTATAGAAGTTTTCGTGTTTGTTTCTTCTATTTTCTTTTCCTTTATTTTCTTTTCCTTTTCTTTTCTTCTTTTTCTTTTCTTTTCCTTTTTTCCGAGAGCGGGAACGAAGGGAAGGTGATACAATGTATATAACTAAGGCGATATATATTGCATCATTTGACGGTTAAGTATGTATACAAAATAGGACAAATGTATATAGGACAAATGTTTCCTATAATTATTATTATATATATATATAGGACAAATGTTTCCTACAAGTAGTGGTAGTTACCACCACTTGCATTTTGTATGTTGTATGTAGTATCTGTCGAAACCGAGAGTATGTACGTGTAGTATGTAGTATATAATAATAATTAGGTAGTATATATACAAATTTTTAGGTAGTATGTACCATTTTTTAGTATGCTCTTTTTTACGTACAAATATGTATGTATTTCACAAATATAACAAAAACTATGGGCTCATGTGCAATTTTTTTATGTAACTTGTTTTGAAATATCTTAGATATAGTATATGAATATATTTAAAATCATAAAGTAATATATATATATAGGAAAAATCCATCCTACCACCCGGTGGTAGTTACCCCATATGTCCCATATAGTACCATGTGATACTATATATACTATTTTATTAATTTAAATATGTTCATATACTATATCTAAGATATTTCAAAGCAAGTTACATGAAAAAGTTGCATATGAGCCCATAGTTTTTGTTATATTTGTGAAATACGTACATATTTGTACGGAAAAAAAGCATACTCAAAACATGGTATATACTACCTAAAAATTAGTATATATACTACCTAATCATTGTTATATACTACATACTACACGTACATACTCTCTATTTCGACAGATACTA
>NC_041385.1:680436856-680457609 GCF_002162155.2 Triticum dicoccoides | reverse complement strand
TGTCGTGGATTTGTCACGGCGTATGTCCTAGTATGAGGACTTGTCGTGAGGCCAACGCAACTAGGTAGTAGTTTGAGAGGGGTTGATCGGGACGAGAGATGTGTGTACATCGTCGAAGCGGATTAGCACACGAGACAAGCTTTACACAGCTTTGGGCCCCGGAAAACATCATCCGGTGATAACCCTATATGCTGTTTGTTGCTCGGTCTTATTCAATATGCTCACGAGGGAGTTGTTGTATAAGCCGGCTCTCCTCTAGTTGTATCTAGCCCTCGAGATTATTTTGCCCCCTCTTGGGGTGCCCTGCCCCTCCTTATAGGGGCGGGTTACATGACTAGTCCTAGTAGGATTAGGATTACTCTATTACAAGTGGAGTCCTAGTCTTGCTTCCTTCGTAAGGGAATATTCCTTATGCTTTCCTCTTAAGCCGGCCCACCAGACATGTACCTTGAGCCGGTCTTCTCATATGCCGCCTTCTAGGCCTTGGGCCTTGTTATTCATCTAACCCGTCCTCCGGGTCACCAGTGATTTACTAGTCTCAGGCGGATCACCAGTGAGTCGCCAAACTCCAGCCGGGTCATACATCCGGCAGGTTACACTGCGGGGTATATCCCTGACATTAGCCCCCAGTTTAGCTTGGACTTATCTATGGTAAATTTATGCTGCAAAATAGACACAAGAACAAAATTGATAGGTTGTACCCCGGGTTAAAAGTTTTCCTGAACCACCACCTGATCATCCTTAAGTCCTTGTCATTTCCTTGCTGATGCGTGTTCATGATCTCATAGCAAATCTCCTTTAGCAGATATGCTCAAACTTTGCCAATGCAAAAAAATCCTAGCACTTCTTCTGAAAAATCCGGGTCAATAGGCCAGCTTCATAATCAATTTGCTGACATTGGTTTCTTGTAGAGAAATATTATAAGAGGTTTTTTTATTTCTGTGCCCCTGGTTCCTTAACTCTACTCATTCATCCCCACTCTGTTAACTTTTGCTCACTTTCCCCACTCCCTTGCCCGAAACCCTTAGAACAGGTTATAACAGACATTGTTGTCGGGTCAATGCCTTTGACTGTTAACTTTGACGAGTGGGGCCGCATATACGTGGGCGCATGCAAGACCGCAGTCATGCGCGGTCGTGGGGTAGCACGTGTCCATGGACATGCCCGAAATGTCCCAGCATATAAAGAGGCGCAACCACCTCCATCGCCCCTACCATTTTCCCTCAAATACCCTCCCTGCCGCATCATCTTCCTCTGCCCCATCGGCATCGTCTTGCTCTCATCCACTGCCTCCGCACCGTCTCGCTCTCCCCCACCACATCCTCTTCCTGACCTTCATCGCCTCCATCTGTCAGATGACCGATGCTCGTGGCGACGCCGGCACAGCGAGCGGAGATGTGGTGGAGCTGCAGGGTCAGGGCGCGGTGACCGTGGATGTCGGGGGCGTCCACGGCGGTGCGTGGAAACTCGCAACCGCTATGGATGTGGCGGGCTCCGCCTCATCGCTGCAGAAGGTGACGGCGTCGAGCGGTGCAGTCCATCCCGATACCCCTGAAGCGCCGCCTGCCATGGAGCAGCAGGTATTCGCACTTGCTTAGCTTGTAGAGTTAGTTGCTCCCAAGTTGCATTAGTTAGATTGTGATTCATATGGTAGTTCAGATGGTTAGAGTAGTTGGTTTGACGGATGGGCCAGGTTTTTTGTATGGGATGGGGGGATGCGGGGTTTTGGACTTGGGTTTGCTGGATAAATTCATTGCACAAATGCCAGATGTTGTGAACTATGATTTTAGGTGCTGCAATGATTGGGGTTTTTAGATTTGTTTTTAGATTTGGATAAATTCATTGCAAAAATGGTAGATGTTGTCAACATATGCATGCTTATTAGATTTGTTTTTGGTGCTCACAAATTGGGGTTTTTAATGCTACTCAGATTCGTTGCCTTAGATTGGGTCCCTATTAGATTTGTTTTTGAATGCTACTCAGATTGGGGTTTTGAATGTCATATGCCCAAATGGAATCCATTGATTAATAAGTTATCACAATCCTACCATATGAATCACAATATAAATTTGAATGTCATAACCAAAAGTAACCCGTGATTCATTAGTATATAAATTTGTCCACAATATGTTGTTCAATTTGTGTGCATGACAATGGAAAATGCAAAACAATGATCATAGTATATTGGGAGTATATTAGCCATATGATCAATGTGTCATGTGTGTATATCTAAATTTTCAATTGGCTTCTGTATTTACTAGTGATGGATGTAATTGTATGTTCGGGAGGATGATGGTTGGGGGTAGAAAGAGGAAGCTAGCCCAGTACAACCCGTATGATCTAGAGGAAAGTGATGATAAAGAATATGAGGTAAGCCTACTTCAAATTTAGCTTGTTCATTTAGTTCCCTTGACATAGTGTATCCATGAATCTATAATGTATTAATGTAACTCATTCATGTGTGCAGTATGATTCTGGAGAAGAAGTGTTCAAGGGCAACGTCGCATCCTTCACATCCAAGGAGGTGGTGAAGATCAAGGCCAAGGGAGTTGCTTCCTTCTACAATCGCAAGACCAAGAAGTGGCACTGCCCCCACTTGTCGGTGTTCTGGGAACGGGGGTCCCCAGACTTGCCTGCCTGCGGCCCACGGCGTGGCTGTGCTAGCAGGCCTGTACGGCCCATCTTCATCAACAAGGCATTCAAGACCCTCGCGAGGGGTCAAGCCTCGCGAGGCGGACGATGCAAGATATGCTCAGGAGCGGCCTCACCAGGTTGGCTCGCGAGGAGCAAAGAGATCAAGGCAAGGCAAACCTCGCGAGGTTCTCGTGACGTGAGCCATGACGATCAAGATCAGGCGGGCGCCAGTGCGCGCAGTGTCCTTGTTTCCCCTTTGGTGCTAAGGGAGCGAGTGCAGGCGTAGAGTATCAAGGCATCAAGCAAAGGTTTCCATATCGGTGCAACGAGACCAAGACCAGCAGGACGACAAGACGGAGGTCACCATGGAGCCCAAGGCGGCGTCACCACCAGAGCCTTTGGCTGGCGAAGACCGCTTTTGTTAGGATAAGCTATACTAGTTGTCCCCTTTGAAATTGGCCATTGTGGGATCCCTTCCCGCTCAATATTTGGGAAGAGGACCAGGGACTCTATAAGTAGGACTAGCCACCACAGTAGGGAAGACTCATCTAGAACTGATCAAGGGGACTTGCCATCCTAACACCCACAAGTTCACCAAGCACAAGAACACCTCAAACTCAAGAGGTTGTTCTTCCCCTTGTACTATTCATCATCAGCCCAAGAGGCAATCCACCACCACCACACTGGAGTAGGGTATTACACCACAACAGTGGCTCGAACCAGTATAAATCTTGTGTCTTTTGTGTTGTGAGTTTGTCGAGTTCGTCCGCGAGATCTTAGCAAACCTAGGGCATGGATCGGTAGGGGGAAAGAACTTTGCGCGCACCCCAAAGTTCGAACCTTAAGGGTTTGGCCGGAACCCGTGATCCGACCTTTGGCACGCCAGGTAGGGGTGCACCGCAGTCTCTTCCCCACTAGTCGATCCGTCGATGCTCTGCGGTTCCGATGTCCAGTGACCCAAGGGCTGGCGCCGACCGCTGGGCGGCCTGGCCCGCCCGGGCGGCGCCGCCTACCCAGGAAGACCTCAACCCCGTGCTCCAGGTGGCACGGGCGCCATCTAACGCTGCTGGGCGCGGGCGGCGCGGCCAGGTGCCGTCCGCCCTCACTCCACGACAAGCGCGAGCCAACGCAAGGGCCGCAAGCCACGCCGCAGCAATGGCGCCACACACCCGGCGGGAGCAGGCGAACATACGGGCCGCACTCATAGTGGCGCAAGAGCTGCTGCGGTGCCGACTAATGGAGAGCGTCGGGATGCGCTGTTGGAACGCATCGCCGAGTTACTGGACGCGGCGGCCACGGGAGCGCCGCCCTTCTGCTATCAGCTCATGCCTCAGGTGCCGGCTGGATCCCACGGCGGGCCGCGCAATGCCCGCGTGCTCCCGGGTGGGCCCGGGGGCCTCATCAACGTCAACACGACCCATGGTGGAGGGCGCCTTACCATGCCCGCACCTCCCCAGATGGGTGCGGGCACAAGTGTTGCTGCGTACGGCCCCATCGGAGCACCGCCCTGCCATCCTCAGGACAGCATGACGGGTCGGGCAACATGGAGTGTGGGGCACTTCGGCGAGGTCTTCGGGGCAGCGGCCCCGGAGGCCTATGTACCCCGCATGATGGACCCGGAGTACACGCCGGAGGACGACCCTGGCTCGTTCCTCGTGCCAGGCTGGGAGGAGGAGGCGTTAGGAGCTGAAGCCTTCCAGGAGCCGCCAAAGAGCCCCACCAGCCGCACCGTCGACAACAGATATAGTGTACCACTAATCCCTCAATAGCAATCTTACGCTAACCATGAGTCATAGGGGGATCAGGTCACCACAGCAGCAGGCGACCCCAGCTCGGCGACCTCCCTTCCGCCAGGGGGGTCGCGCTGGGGGCTGCAGGAGAGGGGTCGAGAGCCAGATCCCTCCCCGCGTCGCACGGAGCAAGGCGCCCCCCGGAGGTAGGCCCTCTGCTGGGGAGGTGCTGAAAAGCCTACCCTCAGCAGAGGACCCATGGTCGCCGAGGGCGCCGCTGGCGTCCCCTTTGCCCCTTTGGTGGCGTCCTGGTTGCCGGTCGCCCCCAACGGTGGCCGAGGGAGGTGCAAGGCGGGGCCCTTGTCTGGCGATATGAAGTAAGGCTCACGCGTGTGAAGATCGCCGCCCGTGACACTCTCACGTAATAATGAGTGGGGTTGTACACGCCCCAGAGTCTCTAGAGAGCCGCCCTCGGGCCTCGGAGGCTCCCTCCCACGTCCTAGTGGCAGCACTTAGCTCCGCGCTGGCGAGAAGACTCAAAGACCAGAGGACTAGACTAGGTGTTGGACGTGGCCATTTGCTTTGGATCCCTTGTTGTAGCCTTGCCTTCTGGATTTGGATTTAAGCTGAAATTGAATTTTTATCGATGCGCGCGGGGGGTTCCTTTTCTCGTTCAAGCGATTTCTTGCCATCTGGTTCTTGCCTTGTTCTGAAGCTCGCGCTTGCTACCTCCCCCTCGCGGGCCCCTCGCGAGCGGGGCTGGGCGCGGCACATGCACCGTGCACGCCGGTCGGCGCTAGATCCTCGCGAAGCCCTCTCGGGTGAGCCAGCAGACCCTTCAGGAGTTCCTCAGGAGCTCATGATCTCACGATCCAGCACGGGGGCTTACCCGGCTAAGGTAAGCCGCAACAACGAAACTTGCCGCCAGACTCATGGATCCGTGAAGGCGCGCACTCGTCTTGACATAGAAGAGTAAAAATTGTGATTTTACACGAGGGCCCCCCCCCTCTCAAAATGCTCTCACAATCTTTAGGGGCCACGTCCAAGTTTTTGCATACAGGGTAAAACAATAAGGGAACAGGGGATCATCCAGATATGTTGCTCGCCGCATCCGCCACGTCGTCTGCAGACGCACCGCTGGCGTCGCTGTCACCGTCGTCGGCGTCGCCTCCACCTTCAGCGACGCTGGCATCGCCATCGTCAACCACGTCGCCATCGTCTACGGAGACCACCACCGCGTCGTCTTCAGAAGCGAAGGCTCTGACCTGCGCATCCACGTTATCCTCCGACCACCATGCCAGGTCGCCACGGATGGCCTGTGGTACAGGGGAAAAGGCGGCGGCGAAGTTGAAGTCGGGGAAGGTGTTCCGAAGATGGCTAAAGACACGGGAGAACGCACGCCCGAGCAGGCCCCAGCTTCTCTCTTCCACAAGCTGGCGAGCTCTATCAGACCAGGCTTCCAGGTGCGTCACCACGTCGGCAAAGAAGAGTAGTGACTTGCATAGTCATTTGAGTGTGGGTGCGGAGCATTCTCGTCATAGACGTGGCCCAGCGCCGCGTTGGCCCTGATCTTGAGGTCCTGGAGCATGGGGGCGTGCTCACGCTCCAGATTCCGCCGCTGAAGCACTTCCTCCCTATTCTGCCGCACAATGGACTCGGCGTCATCAACCCGCTTCTGAAGAGATAGCAGCTTGGCGTGGGCAGAGGCCAACTCCGCCGGCGCTGTGACCAGGGCGGCTGCCGTAGCCTCCTCGCACCTCTCTACTTCAGCCAGCTTGCACCTGAGGATGGCGGCCCTACCCGCATCCTCCGTCCCCGCAAGCTTCAATTTCAACTCATACCTACCCTCAAGATCCGCGCGAGCCTCGGCCACCCGGCGATCAACCTCCTCCTGAGCCCTGGCCTCGCGCGCATCGACAATGTCCTCCGCTTGGATGACCTTGCGATCCCTCATCTCCAACCGCTCTAGCTCGAGGCTGCGTTCCATGGCTTCCAACGCCATTGCCTCCTTAAGCCTCCGGATCACTTCCTCCTCGACGGGTGCCCCCCTCATTGACGCAAGGGCGGCCTTGCGCGCCTCCATCAGCTGCTCCAGGGACGCGCTCCAGGCCTGGAGCTCCCACGCGTGCTTCCCTGCGGCCTCACGAAGGCGGTCAGCCTCGCGAGCCTCCTCCAAGGCTCAGGAGCAAGCTTCACGAGAAACCTTGAGGGACGCCTCGGCCTTCGCATTATCAAGATCACGTTGGTAATGGCCAAGGTTGATGGCCACCTTCAACTTATGTTGTTCCTCCGCCAGTCGAAGACCCTCGGCCTTGAGGCGCGTGTCGACGTTCGCGAGTTCACCACCGAGTCGGTTCATCGTGTCCATCGCCTCCTGGAAGAGCTCATGACGAACAATGCTCCGCCCGTGCTCGAACTCAAGCGCACGACCCATCTCGTCCTCCGCCGCGAGGGCTGTGGGCAAAGCCTGGGGCGGTGCGCCCCCTCTCAGCAGGGGGCTGGGGGCTGGTGCTGCCCCAAGCGCCAACCGAACCTCGCAAGGGGCCCGAGCTAGACGGGGCCTGCTGCCTGAAGAGGAGCCGAAGACCGAAGCCATACAGCTGCCGCCCATGACCAAAAGAGGGGCCCTGGGCACGCCCGCCAAGCTCCATGCCAGACCATGGAGGAAGGACAACGAGACCGCAGATTCAAAGCACCATGGAGGCAAGCACACCTCTCGAACCGACCCTGCTCTAGGGACAGCATGCAGGCTCGGGGCACTCAAGGCTAGCAGGGGAGTCGAGGAAAGAGGAGACTGCTCCTTAGGAGATGCGACGGCCCTGGTGGGAGGGACCCTGAAGAACCACCATCAGAAAGGAAAGAAGCACTCAAGAAATCACTAAGGCACAGTACTTACTCGTCAACGATGATGTACTTTTGTCGCTTCAACGGCCCGAAGATATCGCTGTTGCTCCGGGATCCTTTCCTCTTGCGGAGCTCCTCGAAGTCCACGCAAAGCCGACCGAAGCCCTGGACATGGCGGCTGACATGTGGTGCAGCCGGAGAAGTGCTCGAGGGGACAGATTCAGGGGTGCCGGGCTGCGGAGAGCAGTCGGGCGCCGCCTCACTGTGACCACCTGAGGCCTCCGAAGTTTCAGCCTTGGGAGCCACGTGCGGCATCATCTCAGCGACCGACACCCCAGAGGAGGGATCATGAGTTCCTGAGGACGACGCCTCAGGAGCCCCAGGCGTCATCTGCAGCTCGACACTTGAGCTGCCAGCCTCCGGCGGTGCTCGCCCCCCCTGCATCCACATTCGGGACGAGCTCGGCACCAACGACGAAGAAGGAAACCACGTTGACGGGGTTCTCGCGAGGCCCCGCTAGGTCGACCAGGCGCAGCCCCCACTCAACGAAGGAAGGCATGTGCTCCACAAATTCTGCCTTGTTCCTGTAGCGGTACAGCAGACAGCTCCTCCCGGGCATGTTGTCCGGCGACGCGACACTCGTCAAGACATCAAGCACAGTTTGCCGCATCTCAAGAGGAAGCCCAGATTCCTGAAGTCTCATATGGTCCTGACTATTGAGCAAGGTCCACATCGGGCGAGAATGGCGCTGAAGCGGAGCGACTCAGCGCCTGACAAACTCCTTCACCAACATGGGCACGGTCACACCGCTGTCTTTCAACCTCTTCAGCTTGAGCCAGACAGGGACAAGACAGGAGTTCGCGAGCCTCACATGGCCCCAACCGGAGTTGGGAACGGCAGGTGCTGACGGAGAATGGTGCAGAGGGCTGAGCACCCTGGCGTCGACAAATACCCACCATGTCCGAAACTTGCTCATGGATAGAGGAAGCTCGAAGTCGATCCATGTGCCTGTCGTTGCAGCCACAGCCTGGAAGCTCACGCACCCCGAGTTTTGCAGAGGATCCATCAGATGCAATGAGAAGAAATGGCGGAGAAGGGCCACGGAAGGGGCAATGCCCACCATGGCCTCACAAACAAAGGCGAAGACGGTGAGGAGAGTCACAGATTGGGGGTCAAGATGCAGCATGTGGATCTAGTAATGTTCAAGCACCGCGTTGAAGAAGGCGTAGAAAGGGGGGATCAGGCCGGACCAAAGGGCATCGATGAAGATCGGGACCTCGGTGGCCTCCCTGTCAATGCGGGGCGCGAGATGCAAGCCAGGCCTTCGTCTTCCCCCACTCGTTGAAGCTGGAAGCAAGCATGGAACGCACCTTTCCCATGGCCTGATCGTTGAGCACCAGCGATCGGCCAACCGCTGACTCGACGGCCGGAGGCGCACTTGTCGAACACAGAGGCTTCTTCCCCTTGTCCGCTAGTTTCGGCGCCATGGCAATAAAGGGGCAGAGCTCGAGTCAGATCGAAAGGAGGAGCAGAGTCTCAGGGAAGCAGAGGAATCGGGGAAGAATGGCGCGGGCGATGGAAGAATAACTGTGTAGGCTGTAGGGGCCGCATTGCTAGGCGGATTCTAAGGTAGCATGGGGAAGCGGTGACGCCCACGTCCAATCAACTGCCACGTGTCGACCAAGGCCGCAAGCTTTTGGGGCCCGCAGTGCTCCATACTTGACCTTTGGCTTCACCTCAAAGCCAAGCCCGAGCGCACTTTGGGCCCGGGGGCTACTCTCGGCATTCTGGGAACAGGGGTCCCCAGACATTCCTGCCTGCGGCCCACGGCGTGGCTATGCTAGCAGGCCTGTACGACCCATCTTCATCAACAAGGCATTCAAGACCCTCGCGAGGGGGCAAGCCTCACGAGGCGGATGACGCAACACCTCCTCAGGAGCGGCCTCACCAGGTTAGCTCGCGAGGAGCGGAGAGATCAAGGCAAGGCAAACCTCACAAGGTTTCTCGTGACGTGAGCCATGACGATCAAGATCAGGTGGGCGCCAGCGTGCGGAGTGTCCATGTTTCCCCTTTGGTTCTAAGGGAGCGAGCGCAGGCGCAGAGTATCGAGGCGTCAAGCAAAGGTTTCCATATCGGTGCAATGAGACCAAGACCAGCAGGACGGCAAGACGGATGTCACCATGGAGCCCAAGGCAGCGTCACCACCAGAGCCTTTAGCAGGCGAAGACCGCTTTTGTCAGGATAAGTTGTACTAGTTGTCCCCTTTGAAATTGGCCGTTGTGGGATCCCTTCCAGGTCAATATTTGGGAAGAGGGTCGGGGCCTCTATAAGTAGGAGCCACCACAGTAGGGAAGACTTATCTAGAACTAATCGAGGGGACTTGCCATCCTAACACCCACAAGTTCACCAAGCACAAGAACACCTCAACCTCAAGAGGTTGTTCTTCCCCTTGTACTGTTCATCATCAGCCCAAGAGGCAATCCACCACCAACACACTAGAGTAGGGTATTACACCACAACAGTGGCCCGAACCGGTATAAATCTTGTGTCTTTTGTGTTGTGAGTTCGTCGAGTTCGTCCGCGAGATCTTAGCAAACCTAGGGCGTGGATCGGTAGGGAGGAAAGAACTTCGCACGCACCCCAGAGTTCGAACCTTAAGGGTTTTTCCGGAACCCGTGATCCGACACTACTACACCACCAAGCCAAAGCCAAGGGATGGCCGCTTCGATCACCTTCTGTCTCATGCGGAGGATGTAGCGATTCACGGGGAGGACTACATGATCAGGGGCAGCATGCCGCCCTCGTGAAGGCCCAGACTCCGGCATGATGTGATCGATGATGTGATGTTGTGAACTGAATCTTTGAGTATCTGTTGGGTTACTCTTGGTTTGTTGAACTGAATCTCGTTGGTTATGGTTTTTTGAACTGAATTTAGTTTTCATGAATTTGGTTATGGTTGGCTATGTTGATGCTAGTAATCTGGTTGCTATCTACATTTTTATGTCCTTAAATTTGCCTGTGGTATATTTGTCTGTCCTGAATCTATCGTTAGTTATGTTTAGATGTTGTGAACTATGATTTTAGGTGCTGCAATGATCACACATGTTGTGTAGGAAATCAAATGCATGCTCCGAATGAGATCATGTAAACCTTGCAAACCTGGATAGTATAAATTCAAGAAAATGCAAAAACAAGTAAAAACTTGGCAAACTATCTATGTTTGTGTAGGAGATCATGTGTGCAAAATTTGAAGTGATTTAGAGGACGTCAAATAAATTTGAATTTGAGAAATGTGCTCCAAATGAGCTCCCATGCTAGGGTAAATAGCCCATTTGTAATCAAGTTTTTTTGGACCTACTCTAAATGAGCCAAATGTTTTTTATTAACACATATTCACTTTCCATAGTGTAGATTCGAAGTCTCATTATTTTTTGAATTAATCTTCATACGTTTACATTTTCTGTTGAAAACATATGCTTTAATATAAAAACTATTAAAAACACATTTGAACTATGAAAATGGAAAACTAACTTCAGATCCTTCTTATTCACTTTGAAATAAAGCTTTGGTGATTTTTTTTATTTTTCAAAAACAGAAGGTAACCCTACCTCCTCTCCTTGAACTCTATGAAATCATGTACATGATAGCTCATATGTGTGAAGGTTTTCTCAAGAAAATGACCATAGACCAAGTTTATGATTTTTGGTTGGTAACATGTCACATAAGACACCATTGTGTTCAAGTTTTATATTTTTTTGATTTTTTTAAAATTAATGGTGCTCATTTGACCTCGATCGTGCCAGCTAGGGTTTTTTCATGAAAATGACCATAGACCAAGTTTAGTATTTTTCCTCATTAGTTTGTCTTATAAAATGACGAACGGCGAAGGTTTTATGTTTTTTTATTTTTTAAAATTAGTTATGCTCAGTCAAAGCCTTCGAAACCCCGTTGACCAGCTCAAAACCCCTCTAAACCCCGCAGGGCTTCACCTATCCCTAGCTCCCAACATTAGCCGTCTGATCACACCCTCGGGCCAAGAGATAGCCCTCAGATCTGGTCTTCTTGAAGGAATTAGGTGGGCTGGCTGCATGCAGGCTCCGCGCCGTTGGATCACAAGGACGGCTATGCATCGTTGGATCATGGGGCGATCCGCGAGAGGCGATCCTATTGGTTGTGCTCGGCTGCTCGCCCACCACTGACTCCGCAAAAAAACGTTGTTATTGGGCCCAAAAGGAAACCAAGCTCTGGTAGGGCCGTTGAATTGCGTCGTTTTTTTGCATCGTTTGCTCTTTTTTTGTGAACATGTTGGCTCTGTATTTTTGCATTGTTTGAAATCAATTTACATTGCGTAGCAATATTTAGTTCTTTTTGTTCTATACAAATGCAAAATGACCAAATTTTTAAGGGCCAAATTTATTTTTATCATGCAAAATGGCCACAAACTATTCAAAAATTGTCTCTTTTTGTTCATATAATATATATGACCACGGATTCCCACACGTGCAATTAGCTTCTTTTTCAAACCATCGGTTCCCACGCATGTACACTCCCGACGCTACAGTGAATTTGAAAACAGGCTACTTCACATTTGACCCCGTTATTGCCACGACCAAATAACACGTAGCACTATGGCTATTTAAGCCACCCTCTGCCTCTGCCATCCCTCATCCATCTCCCATCCACTCTGCCATCTGCCCTTCTTTCTCTTTGACCACTTCTCCTTCTTCTAGCACATCCTCATCCATGCAGTACACCGGACCAACCTACCACTTCCCACCCACTGTGCCAGAGAGGCTCTACCCTCCTGGCGTGTACTTTGAGCGCACACTACGTGTGTGGGCGATATCAAGGTGGAGGACCGCAAGGAACTTCACTGAGTTCTTCCTCGCGTCTACCACTACCTCCCGCGGGGATCTCCAAGGATGTCTGTGTTGAGGAGGTCATCCAAAACGGGGTGGTGGTTGCTCTCCTTGCCCACTCCACCAACACATTCGACGCCTTCTACCTCCTCGGTCGGGTATTTTAGTGTGGCTGCGAGTTCATCACTTTCACCACCCACAACATGTTCACGGAGTACACCAACATCTTCCCCATGGTATCGTGCATGCACACTCTTCCGTACCCCATCGACAACACCCCGGAGGAGCAGTGAAGGGCGCCCGGAGGAGGTGCGAGGTGGAGAAGGCGGTGTCTAGGGTTCTAAACCCTCTATCTTTTTTTTATTTTTTTTGAGTCTATGTTATGTTAAGTTGTAATTGAACTATGTTGGAGATGCTATGGGCTTGTTGGCCCTTTTATCAAGTTTTATTATTTAGTTTTCTATCTATTCTATTATGAAGTTCTTCCTAGTTTCAACTATGTGATCGTGCTATGGGCTTGTTGGCCCTATCTACATGTTTGTTGATTGTTTTCTTAGAGAGCTCGCTTTGTTAGTAACCACCTAGTGCATGCAGCCACAATGAAGCCTTACACAAGCCACAAATATGTAGCCACCTAGCTAGTGCATGCAGCCACAACATATTTGTTCAATTTATTTGTCGTAGCAAAACGGGTGCAGATGCGAGTGGATCAAAAAGGCTGCAACTAATCCTAAAAACCGATGCTCTAAATCAAGGAGACAAGCGTGCGAGAAGAGAGGAACTAGCGGCAGCGACCATCGCTGCATCCGTGGCGGCTGGCGTGCACGAAAGCGGTTCGGTCAATGCATCGTGCCGGCATGCATCAGCGCATGCAGGCTCGGTCTGCGCATCGTGGCGGCGTGCATCGATGCATGCAGGCAGGCTTGTTGGGTACATGCATAGCAGGCTTCTGTCATGGCGGCGCGCACATGCATTTAATGCAAGGGATGGCCCAACAGTCAAATAGCTACACCGCCCAACGCGGCCCCACTCGTCAGAGTTAACGGTCAAAGCACTGACCCGACGACGACGTCTAGTGTGACCTCTTCTGACGGTTTCGGGCAAGGGAGTGGGGAAAACTGAGCAAAAGTTAAGAGCGTGGGGATGAATGAGTAGAGCTAAGGAACTAGGGGCACAGATGTAAAAAACCCATATAAGAAATAATCCATTTGATTCGGCTTCAAAAGCTTCGGCTTAATAAAAATATTGGACTCAAGATATTCATCTAGTGATCCGCCGGCTTGAGGATGTAGAGGTTGGCGAGTTATAATTGCCAAAACTACCGGCTTGTAAATATTGATAGCACCGGGTCATAACTGTTGCTAACACCAAGCTTGAAAGTGTACCTCCCTTATATGCATATCACTTGTACCCCCGAAGTCTTAAGAAGGGAGTGTAGTAATAGCTTAAGACTTGCTTTAATATAAATGTCGCAACCTTGAAGAAATCCGGGTTTGTTCATCTCAATCACTAGTCATAAACTAAATATTCCACATATGTAGCCCCCAAATGTCGGGTTGTCATGCTTGCAGCAACCTCGGACTTGTAATTGCCTTATGCCAATAAAAACTTCAACCAGTGTAGCCCCCAATGGTCAGTTCATTATGCAATAATGAGCAGGGACTTTGTAGATATGATCATGTAGATTTGAGAAATAATTAATAACACCAAATGATGTAGCTCCGAGGTTTCGGGTTACCTTTGACAGGAGCATTAGTAGCCCCCAAGGGCCGGCTCATCACAATGTGACGGGTTGGGTCTTCAATAAGGCAAGTTAAAAATGACCTTGCATTATCCCCCAAGTGTCATGGTGCATGCTTGCAGCGACATGGGACTTCCATATTTGATATAATCATGATTTGAATAATGTAGCCCCCAAGTGTCGGGTCATGTGCCTGCAGCGACTCAGTACTATTCCTTCCATTGTAGAACAAATCATATCTATTGACAAAGAAATAATAACCATTGCGCTGAAGCGACTTTAAAAATCTCAATCATAATACTAGTTATTGATAACCATAATAAAAATCCAGCCATGTTGGCTATTCAAGATTTGAATACCTTATCAGTTAACAAGTAAATCCAGAGTTAAATACCCGGCGGCTCTTGGCCGATGGCGACTTAATGCACATTCATTGTAAGACGGTGTTTTTTGTAACCCGTCATCTTATAGCCTTTGTAAAAATCAAGAACTGATAACCCCATCCATGGAGGCTCATAATCATGTCCAGTTTTTGACAAGATCACTTTGGCGGCTCATAGCCTCAATAAACTCAATATTGAACAATATGACCGGATCTTGATAACCCAGCAATATCTGTAGGATTGATTTATACTGCTCGCTTACATTTCCATACCAAGTGAGGGTAACAATCCAATGATTTATAAGCACATGATTCCAATGGCGCAATCCAAAATATACTGGCGACTTAACGTCCAAAGCCAGGGCGGGTTATCAAACCTCGTATATTCATCCAACAATTTTAAAAATATACCTGGAAAATTGGCTGAAATTGTCGGCTTATATCACCACATCCAGTGAGGGTGACAACCCAAGTATTCATAAGCACATAATCCCAATTGCGCAATCCATTATATACTAGTGACTTAAAGTCCATAGCCAGGCCGGTTTACCAAACCAAAAATATTCATACCCTTCTTGAAAGACATACCTGTTGATTGATACCATTGTGAATCCTTGATAATTATAATCCGGGGCCAGTATCAACCCGGAGTCATGAAATATCATCATTTTGATTGCTCAAGGCAAAATATCCTGGTGACTTAAAGTCTACTATCAGGGCGGGTTATCAAACCCAAAGATGCTCAATGATGAGCCATATAATCAAGGCTACATGGCCTATGAAATCGGTTCATACTGCCGGCTTACAACGGCATATGCAGCAAGGGTAACATCTCAAATACTTAGAGTGAAAATATCCAAGCTCATAATCAAAGCACACTAGTGACTTATCGTTCAAAGCCAGGCCGGGTCATCAAAACTCCAGATAAATTCAAGTATGAATCATAAGGATCAAAGCAACATGGCCCGAACCAACTTAAACCATATATCAATATGGTACAAAAATATGAACCCAACAAAAGTTCAAAAACAGATTACAAAAAATCAAGGCTTCCATAGGCGGACAAGCCTCAACATCAAATGCTTTTCATGGGCTGCACAGCCACGAAGTTAATCCTTCATTGAAACCTGTAATCAGGGCCTCACATGACCAATCGTTGTTTTAACTTTGACAAGTTCAAGGTCTTAATAAGATCGACTGTCAAGAGTTCGGCAGGTCCACCCAGGATTACCTGGGTGGACTGGCAGACATACAAGGCAGGATCAACTAAATTTTTTGGTGTTTACACCTGGCGTTTCAAGCCAATCAAAAGGGTTATCAAAACTATGTTCAATGAGCAGGGAGCCCCCAAGTGATATATATTGAGCCGTTAAGGTAGGGTGCCCATGTTTGAGCTGTGCTCTGCACCAGACTCTCTTTGGCTCCTTTAACCCAGGCAGCAAGCCCCCAAGTGGGTTGTAGCAACGACGTATAAGCCGAATCAATAGGGTAGTCATAGAAATGCTCAATGAGCAGCACTACAAAAAAATACACTTCCGTGATGATACATGTTTTTCATAGTAGGTCACGTTTTCTGTCATGCATGTACATCCATGACGATTTTATGATAGAATCAAGATAGTCATACCTGTGCTGTCGTAGAAGTGTTCCATGACATTACCAAAATTATCATCATGGAAGTGTCCACCTCCATGACGATAAATCGTGCGTCATAGAAGTGCTTTCATCAAGGGTGACCGACACGTGGCATCCACCGTAACAGGTTACTGTTAAGCTATCTGGTCCATTTTTTGATCCGATAACCCGTTAAAAGCCCGGACCAACGGGGATTTTCCACGTGTAAAATTCTCATTGGCGATAGGAAACACGTGTTGTCTCACCGTTGGGACAGATGTCATCCACTCATTGGACAGGAGGCGCCTATGATACGTCGACACGTGGCACGGCCCAACAGTGGCCCATTCCTGTGAAAAGGCTAGCATGTTTGACTTGGTCAAAAGGTAACGGGTCGGCCCATGGAAAGCCTATTAACAACCTATTCATATATAGCCCATTTATGGCCCACTAAGTCCCGGCCCGTTACGGCCTATCAAAATTAAGCCCAGTAGCTTCATCTGGGCCGTCCAATATGATTCCAGCCCATTGTAACTTCCGGCCCATGTATGGCCCATGATGTCTTTCGGCCCATATGAGGCCCTTTGTAACTCTCGGCCCATTAAAGGCCCGAGATGAAACTGGCCCATAATGAACAGTGTATCGCTTTATACCCATTAATGGCCCATTATTCCATCGGCCATTTCCAGCCCGTGTTAACTTTCGGCCTTCTAAGGGCCCATTTATTCTTGGGCTCATTTCTAGAATTCGGTTAGTTACGGTCCGTTACTAGCATGTTCTGTTTGTGGGCCAAATTCAGCCCGTGGTTACATTTGGCCCGTTTGTGGCCCGTTAACCAGTTGGGATGTTTTCATAGCATTATGAAATATGGCCTATTAACGACCCGTTATGGTCCACAAATAGTACAACCCATGTTTTGCAAAATTATTATACGCCCCGTAGAAGGCCCATGGATCCTACGGTCCGTAGAAGACCAATGGATCCTACGGCCCATAGAAGGCCCATGGATCATACAGCCCATAGAAGGCCCATGGATCCTACGGCCCGTAGAAGACCCACGGATCCTATGGCCCGCAGGAGGCCCATGGTTACAACAGTCCATGTGTTGCCATGCTTATTGTGGCCTAGTTACCAAAAATAGGTTATTGTGGCCACTAGAAGAACGCGTAAAAAGAACTACAGTGACTACAAGTAAACAACTAAACAAGACAATAAGGAAATAAATAAGCAAACAACTAATGCTAGCCTATTAGAGCTATTACACATATTACATCCACCGGGCATCAAAGTTCACCACCAGTGCAAATATAGGGATCAAAGTAGCATATTACATACACTGGTTGTCAAAATTGGTCACTAGTGCAAATAAACGCGGGAGCAAAACAAGTCCATAACTAAAACAACTTCAGAAGAGCTCAAGAAACATTATCCTGGGTATCCACCATGCTGGAAATAAGCTTAGCAAGCTCATTAGCTTTGTCCTGGTTGGCGCTAAAATCCTCTAACGCTTCTTGTTGCACCAGAAAGTATGCATCTGAATGCTCTGGGGACTTCAGCAGTCCTTCCGCTTCTTGTCGCAGCACAGCTGATCGATGTCTTCCAGTTTGTAGTTGAGACTCAAGAAATCGAACTTATTCAGACAGTGAGTTTGAATAGCTTGTGCAAGCGGTATTGGCCAGTAACTCGAACACTAAACCAAGACAGGACTTTCGGGTTGCCTCACCGTCTTCAAGATAGTTTTCCTGAGCTGTTTTATCAGCTTTGTTGGAGACCAACAAGGATATCTCACAATCCTGAACCTTATCTGCATTACTTCCTTTATCATTGCTTAATAAGGCACTCTTCCCCAATATTATGTCAGCATTCTAAAAGAAGAAACAAGCAGACACATAACAGGTTTAGCATGTACTAGTATATGATACTCATTTCGGTGAACCAGTTCATTAGTAAGGTGGACAAGATTAAACTACCAAGTCTTCTATTGTCAAGTAGTACATTATAAAAGCATCAAACAAACATATATCTATGTCCTATGGTCACTGCATTGTCTTGTCAAATCAAAATAGAGACACGGTTCAAATCATATCAGTTCAAGAGAAAGCAGCACTGAAAGAATACAAAGCGTGGGAAACTACACGCACAACAAGATTTCAGATGGGTACCACGGGTCTACATGTACAACAACACTATTGGCCCTGTTATGATGCTAGTAATGTGCATGATATGAGAAGTCAGCTGTATACAGAATTGAAATTGAAATCAATAGAGCTATTTATAAGAGGAAACCTGTTAAAGAAACATGCGTAAACATACATGTTGTCCCATTGGAGTTTCCATTGGATCCTTCAATTTAAAAATAAGTTTGTATGAGTAAATACAGTGATACAAGAGCAAAGCAGTATGCACGATAGCAACAGAATCTTAAATGAGAACAATTGTTCTTCAGGTTTAAGCACTTGTTCTACATGAACAAAGTACAGTAAGACGCAAGCATATAGTACTTAAAATAAAATGACCTCATAGACCTTACCACATTCTTGGTTCGGGACCAGTAAAGAACAAGGCGTTCCCAGTCATCGTTCAGTAAATGTGTCTCAGGAGAACGTAAGGGAATTTGATGAGTTTCTTTGCCAGTGAAGTACATTTTCTTCAGGTAATTCCGATACTGCCACCAAGCATTCTTGAAGATAGCAGAGGTATTAGCATAGGTTACCTCATCATGAGTTTCCAAATCGGTCCTTCTCTATAGAAAAAAATGGGAAAATTTGATGTATTATAACCATCATGGAGGTAGAATGTATGGGACAAAGCAAAGTAATTGCCATGAATAACATTACTTACACATAACTCCTAGACAAACACCTGCAACTGGCATTTTCCTTCATCTTCAGTGTAATATTTCCATGATGGGAATATACGCACATAGGCTTTAACAACATCAAATGCGATAGATGCTAAACTATGAATGGCTGGTTGTGCTTCCTCCACAGGAATAGGTGTACTAACTGGTGGAGTTGGGGTTCGCCATGGTAGTATTGGCGCTTTGGGCACTGGAGCTGCCTTACTAACTGCTCTTGTTTGCGACCTCTGTGGTGGAGATGGTGTTGTGTCAATAGGAAATGGGTTACTATCTGCTAGGGTAGGGGTTAGATTGGGTGAAGCTGGTTCTCTGTCCATCGCAGTAGGGTTAAAATCTGTGAGAGTCTGGGTTATGTGTGGTAGGACTGGTTCTCGTGCATGTACAACTGGGGTGCTATCTCCACCAAGAGGTAGCACTGTTTTATTTGAAGACCGTGTTTTTACTCCGCTAGATACTGCCATCATCCTCTCCAATTTAAATGGCTGATAAACAGGAAACATAGTTGAATGTACAGACATTGTATGAGAGACAGATGCAATAGATAGTGTGGAAAAAAGAGGGCATTAAATAGTTGACATGTATATTATTTAACTAAAACAGATAGCATGACATAATTTCACATATATGATGTCTATCTAAACTGGATAGCATAGCATAACATAATTCAAAGATATGATGAGTAACTAAACAGGATCGCATGACATAATTCACATACATGTTATCTAAGTAACCAGGATCACATGATTTAATTCACATATGTGATTTATACGCTAAGCAGAGGGCATTCGCATATATGATGTCTGAACTAAGAACATGGTGTTGAATATTGTGTATATGATGTCTAAACTATGAAATGCAAGACACCATATGCATGATATGAGTAGTAGAACCATGCCAAGTTAGAGCATACACCTCGGTGGGGGAATAGGACTGGTCATCTGTCTCTGAATCCATCTTCGAGGAGCTATCAGGACCCAGCAAGAGATCTGCTTTGACAGTTAGCACTGTCTGCTCCGAAGGCCTTGTTTTCACTCCAAATTTTTCCATCACCCACTCAAATGGCTGATTCACAGGAAGAGTAGTTTAATGTACAGACATTGTCGACAAATGGAAATTTAATGAAGAAAAGGATGGGCTAGATATCATTCAAATATATGATGTCTGGTAAACAGGATGGCATTGCACATTTCACATATATTATGTCTGGCTAAAAGACATGAGACTGCATAATTCCCATATTATGATATTGAAACTAAACAGGTGGCATTACAGAACATGTCTAAACTAAGCGGATGACATATATGATGTCGAAAGTAGGCACTGCAAGGCAACATATGCATGATATGACTAACATCATCATGCCAAGTTAGAGCAAACACCTTGGGGGGTAAATAGGAGTGGTCAGCTGCGTCTGAATCCGCCTTAGAACAAATATCTTCCTCTGGATTACAATCTGAAGAGGGGGGAGGGTTTGCCATCATTAATCTCAAGTGGGATTATAATAGCATCTCCAATAGATGATGTAAAATGCATTACCCAAAAGTGATAGATGTAAAATTTACATCACCAAAAACCACCTGGCTACAACAGATGAGGTAAAAACTGTTGACTCTGAACTTAACTGTCGAAGTTGAAATTTACTGTGGAATCTGAATGTTACTGTTGAAACTGAACGCAATGTTAGCAGAGAGGCACTTCACATGGGATAGTTTAGGGAGGGCATGCAGTTCATCTTCAACCTGCACCCCCCTGAGCCGCCAGCCACCACCGGCCGAACCCCGCACCGCCTCGCCACCCTGAAACAACTCCCTATCGCCGGTCCACCGCCGCCTCGCAACCCCGAAACAACTCCCCAGCGCCGGTCCGCCGCCGCCTTGCCGCCCCAAAACAACTCCTCAGCGCCGGTCCGCCGCCGCCCCGGCCATTCCTCTAGCCCTCCCCCTTGTGCCAAGCTTTTTCTCCGGCGATCCCCACGCCACCGCCCCACCACCACGCCCCCACCGTTGGCGAGCATCGCCCCTACCCAGAACCCTAAGATAAATAGTGGGTTACCTCTCTGGTGAGCCCCCTCCCTGCTGTGGGTGGTTCT